>NW_026694846.1:0-125000 GCF_021218885.2 Marmota monax
CTCTCTCGGATGCCCCTCCCAGCCTTAATAAAGCATCTCAAGCCCCAATGCGAAGCTGCCACGTGGAGCTTTCTCATAGGGTGGTGAAAAACCATGCGCCAACTCTCCCAAAATAATGAGTTGTTTGTCACAGACCACAGCGGAGCCAGCGCCATCTTGTAATGGCGACCATAGTCTGCAGAAACGGCAGAAGCGGCTCACCACACTCTCTCTTAGTTTATTGCTGGAAGTTAATTAGTTCAAGAATAAGTGGAGGGCTGGGGATGTGACTCAAACAGTAGTGCACTTGCCTGGCATGCGTGTGGCCTGGGTTCCATCCTCAGCACCACTTGCAAACAAAGATGTTGTGTCCACCGAAAACTAAAAAATATTAAAATTCTCTCTCTCTCTCTCTCTCTCTCTCTCTCTCTCTCTCTCTCTCCTCTCTCTTTAAAACAAAACAAAAAAAGAATAAGTGGAACTGTTTTCTAGAAGGTGTGAAGTGTGATGAGATCTTGGAAGTGACAGACTCTAGATCCCATCTTAGGAAGACATGGTTGGTCTTTAACTTCATATATCCTTTCTGGATTATGTCCAATGGTGTAATATGTAAGGACCATATTAGCACAATCTCAATTTGACTATTCTTCAATTTAACCAACAGAAAAATAACATAATCTTAGAAACAGCTAAGACAGTGATTTTGAGCCTGATTATATAGTGCTATATTAGAAGAGAAAAGAAAAAAACTGAGGAAGGGGAAGGAGGAAATTTAGAGAGAACAAAATACGAGACTGAAGAAAGGCTAAGTTAATTGAAACCATTTAGTTAGCATGCAGTTCATATGATCAACAATAGAATATTACATGTGGTAGATCTTGATTGAAGGAAATATTGATAAAGAAGAGCTATGATATATAAACACCATGAACATTGGTCATGGATCTATCTATGTATGGTTTGTATATTAGTTAGAAATGTGTTTGATGGCAAATAATAGAATATCCATCTATACTCAGTGAGGTTTGTGTAATAAAATGGGATAAACAACTTTTAATCAATATGGCTATGTCCTTGTAGTATGCTGTTTTCAAGTCCTTTGGGTATAAACTAAGGAATGGGATAGCTGGGTCATGTGGTGGTTCCATTTCAAGCTTTCCAAGGAATCTCCATACTGCTTTACAGATTGGCTTCACCAATTGGCAGTCCCACTAGCAACACGTAAGTGGGCCTTCCACAGCCTTGGCAACACTTATTGTTGTTTGTATTCTTGATAGCTGTCATTCTGACTGGAGTGAGATGAAATCTTAGAGTAGTTTTGACTAGCACTTCTCTAACTTCTAGAGATGTTGAATATTTTTTCATATATTTGTTGATTGTATATCCTCTTCTGAGAAGTGTCTATTCAGTTCCTTGTGGCATTTTTAGGTAAATGGATGAAGGTGGGGAATATAATGCTAAGTGAAGCAAGCCAATCCCAAAAAACCAAAGGTCGAATGTATTCTTTGATATGAGAATGCTGACTCATAATGATGATGGAGTCAGGGGAGCATGGGAGGAATGGAGGAGCTTTCGATAGGGAAAAGGGGAGAGAAGGGAAAGGAGGGGACAAGGGGGTAGGAATGACAGTGGAATGAGTTACATATCATTTCCTAAGTACATGTATGAAGACACAAATGGTGTGAAAATACTTTATGTATAATCAGTGACTTGAAAAATCGTGTTCTATTTGTGTAATATGAAATGAATTGCATTCTGCCAACATGTGTAACAAATTATAATAAATAAATAATTTAATTAAAACAAACTTTTAATCATCTTACCTAAGGAAAAAAATCTGAAGATGGGCATTCATTGATGATGCCATCAAACACCCAAGTTCCTTTGGTCTTTGTGCCCTAACATACTTTCAAGAATTTGCTTCTCAATCATAGTCGTAAAATAGCTAATTGAGCCCTAAGAATTAAAGCCATATTCACTGTAACAATGAATGTCAAGTGGGAGATATGAGATGCAACTATAGCTTTTATCAAAAAATATTCCAGAGCCCTCAATAGAGTGTGCTTATAATATATTAGTATAAGGTTTTCCAGAGGCTTACCTCATCTTAAGTAGAAACTGGGAAATCAAGCATTAAGTTATTCAAATCTCTGTGGGTGGGGGCGTAAGCATAGAGTGAGAGAATAGATGGGGCCACAGAGAAAATCCACTCTTCTAGGGTAGAGCCCCAGTTACCCACCTCCTCTGAACATGCCCCACTTACCTATAGTTATCAAACTAGGATGGACTGATTAGGTTATAGCTCTCATAATCTGATCAATTAACTCTGAATATTCCTGTATTAACAGGAATTTTAGGGAAACCCTCATATCCAAATCACAATACAACCCTATATAAAAGGAAAGTAGATCCTTTCCAATAATTCCAGCACAATTTTAAGAATTAGTTTGACTCAGGAAACATGTCCTTGGGTTAAGATGGAAACCTCTAAGGTTGAAACAATGGCTTAACATCATGACTCAGAACTCAGTAATTTGTCACTAAAAGATTACCTATCTCCTGGATAATTTGTAGGATTAAGTTAATTAATACATGTAAAGCACTTAGAACAGTGGTTGGCTTCTAGTAAGTGCTATGAAAGATTTAATTTTCCATATTAGCTCTAAAACTATTGCTATAACTCAGGGAATGAGAAGGAAATCTGTTGAGTGTTGTGCCTGGGAAGATATGGTTTCTACTAGACCTAGACTCTAGAAGAAACAGTATTTTTAAAGAAAAGTTGGGTGTTTTTATTAGAGGAGTAAGAAATGGATCCAAACTAAAACAACAGAGGTCTGCAGCAGTTTAAAAAGGTTCTCTGTGTTCTTTTATAGTCTCATAGATTACTACATCAGCTTCGGTAACTGTTCTCAGAGGCAGCCTAAATTTGGTACTTCCAAGTGGACCTTGGCAAGTGTCTATCTATGTGCTTCTATCATATTAGCTTATTAAGAGGCACTGCTTGGGTGCAGTAGTCATCAAGGTGAATCAAGGAGTAGGAGATATCTTAGGCTCTTGATTAAGGAGAATCTTGAGGAACATAATTTCCTCAAGATGCTCCTGAGGAAAGTTGGACTCCTTTGAATTATTCTGTGGGATTTAACATCACGACCATAACCTTAAGTCAAATTCTGTATCAGAACCATGCAAGACCAGGTTTTTTCACATATAAATAGTTCTGAGATGGATTTATTATTTCTGGCAAAGCAACAAAATCTACTCATAAGCTGGATCCCTAAATAAGGGTATTATAGCTCTCATAGGGTATTAACCTAAACAGTGGGCTTCTATGTATGGTATGGTTTTCTACAGAGGCAGTCAGTAAATCCTCAACTTCTCATTTGCCTCCCCAGCTATCTCCTCCCTCTCTCTCCAACAATGTCTCTCCATACACATATACACCACTATGTACAGAGGACAGATAGTTTTTGTGTTTTTTAAAACCTGTGTATGCATGTGTGTACATGATTTATATTAAGTAGATAATGACGATTTAAGATATATGCTTTTGGTTATTTCATGGACTCTCTGGTTTGTGATTGTTGCCATGATTATGTTGGAGGGAGTTTGATATTAAGGCTTCCTTGGGTGTTCATGTTTTGTTGGGAGTATAATGTCAGAGGCTATGTGTGTAGTATGCAGTGGAGGTGGGCAATGTTGTTCTTAAGGAAAACACATGCATAGTTTTCTGTGGTAAGTTATCTGAAAATTGTGGATGTGATGTATTTGCAGTGCTTAAACAGGATGGTTTTGGGCATGTGGATGGCATTCGAATATTTAATAAATAGTACAACCCATTTTGACCCATCAGAATGAACCACTATCAAACTGAAGAAACAGAAGCCACAACCAGTTGATATAGTCTTTTAAAATAACATTGACTAAGTATCAGGTGTGAGTGTGTACAGACATCTCATGGTAGACATACAGTACTAATTCATTATATACACAGACATTTAATTGAGGGTGTTCCACATGTTGGGCTCTGGTTAATATTCAGCTATAGAAAAACAAAAAAAATTGTGTTTGGATCCACAATCACATGTGGATTGTTTCTGCTCCCCAATCTCTTCTCTACTGTTTTAATCAGCCTATTTATTGCTGTGACCAAAACACCCTACAAGAACAATTTAGAGGAAAATCTTAACCATATCTCATGATTTTAGATGTCTCAGTCCATAGACAACTGAACCCATTGCTCTGGGCACCAGATGAGGTAGCACATCATGATGGGAGGACCCAGTGGAGGGAAGCTATTCAGCTTAAGGCAGTGTTTGGAAAGAGAGAGAGAGAAGGAGGAAGGGGCCATAGAACAGATGGTACCCTTCAGGGCATATCTCCAGAGACCTGCCTCTTGTAGCCATACCCCACCTGCCTGCAATTACCACCAATCAGTCCATTCAAACTAGGATTGACTGATAAGGTTAAAACTCTCTAATCATTTCATTTCTGAATATTCCTGCATTAACAGGAGCTTTGGGAGGGGGGATACCTGACACTTGAACCTACTCTCTCTGGCAAAAGGCCGGGTTAGTGTATACTTCCATAGCTCACAAGAGAGTTTTATAGTTAACAAGTTCATGCACATGGAATTATCTATTTTTGCTCATTTGTCTTTGCTTATATGCCCAAAGCTGTCCAACATATTGCTATTTCCAGTTTTCTTCCTCTCTCCTCTGTTCAGACACTATTAAGTTATATTTAGAACAATGTACCCTTGAAAACTTAGGCCTTGTAATCAGTTTTCAGCCTCTTTTTCAATTTCAGATACGTTTCTATATCTGGCAAAATTTTGTTACAAAATTTAAGTTTCAGATATCTACTTAGGATGGAAAGACTTCCCTCTTTTTCAAATTTTATATTGAATTGCTGGATTTTAGGGAAGTTAGTTAATTAATTCTACATGTACTTTCATACCTGTGCCTGTCAAGTATACATGGAAAATTTTATGTATTTAGGGATTCTAATGTAATATATAGTCATCATGAGGTGTACCTGAGGGCAAAGTATTATTAATGAGGAAATATGATAACAGAGACATCTGAAGGATTTAGTATAATAGATGTTTGCAGTAGAAATATTACCTTTTCCCTTTTTTTCTTGTACATAACTTGATGAATTTAGTAGATTTGTGTGTGTGTGTGTGTGTGTGTGTTCATATGTGGACAACTAAATATAAGCTGTAGTTTTTCGTATCTAGAAGTGTGCATGAGGACCCACCATGAAGGAGTAGAATTCTTTGCCACCATAGTCTCAATTACAAAACAAAGTTTATTTTTAAACCCACATTTACAACTAAGCTGTGTGGAATAAATTGAGTGTTTTAGAGAGTCAAAAGGAGGGAGTGGGTTAAATATAATATTAAATAATGTGTCAGTGAGGGAAAGGCATAAAGTTGACCCTAAAGCAGAGGACAATTTATATATGTATAAGATGAGGGGAAAAGAGACTCCTGTGGGTCAGGACACAGCACAAACAAATGTGTAGAAGTAAATTGTTAATGATGTCTAAAGAGAATAGCAAAGGGTGACTGAATTCCTTCGGCAGTGTTGAGAGAGCTAATGTATAAGCACAAAATGATAAACACATTAAAATGCCAAATCATTTATAGAACACCAAAAGCTATGAACCATTTTAGAGTTTTAGGCAGAGAGGAGCTCAAGGAAATTGCCTCAGCTCAGCAGAACTTGAAAGATATATTAGAGGTAAAGGTTGGGAATTAGGAAAGATGTTACTAAACAAGCAGTGATAAGTGACTTCGAGACACTGAAGTTTTGATTTTTTTTGTTGATGGACTCAACGAAACCAGAAGCAAGCTGCTCATCTCACTGTGGAAGATCAAGGAAATCCAGAGGTGCTGAATTTAGTTTTTATTCTGCTAATCTGACTGAAAACTTCAGCACTCAACCCTTTTCTTCAACCAAAATCTTTTTTCAAATAAACATTGGCTTCATTTTCTCTTTCAGTTAAGGAGGTCACTACCTCTTTAGTCTTACCAAAAGCTCAGGACCAAAATGAAGGTGATAATGATAGCTTTATAGAGTGGCAGTATTGGAGTAGAGGTACAGATCTTTAAATATAAGGATTGCAGGGAATAGAGAGGTCCTTGTCCTGGCCAGGATGAATGGTTACACTTATTACCACAGTAATCCAGGTTCTCAAGTCCATCAGACTTTTAAAATAATAACAATCAAACTTCTCTGTAATGAAAATAGGAAATTCTTGAATATTTTTCTAGTGAACATTGGGAGCCAAGGCAGAGTTTCTAAAAATTATAAAAAGATATTACCATCCAACAAAGGAACTGGAGGTAAAACATTCTTTGTTTCTTCCCAGAGCTATACATTGTCCATCTCTGTTTCCCCCTGATCAGATGTCTGTCATCTCCTCCCTTTCTGTGCACATGATTTCTGACTCTGCTCCTCTGTACCACTTACTATGAGACTTTACTCATTTACTGAACCTGGTCCTAAAATTTCACAACCTTCCAATTTCAGTGTGTACTACCTTCTATTCCTTTTTCTTTTTTTCACATTTAAATCATTTTTAAAATAATGACTACAAATAGTTTATTCTTGTAGGAAAAAAATCATCTAGTGGAGACATATGTATGTAAAGGAAAAAGTACAAAATCATCTGTCATGGGTGAATATAACTCACATTAGCATTATGATGGTAGTATTAAGTTGTTAGGGCTGCCATAAACAAAGACCACAGACCAGGAGATGTACACAACAAACTTACTTCTCAGTTCTAGTTGCTGGAAGTCAGGAGCAAGGCATCATCAGGTTTGATTTCTCTTGAGGCCTTTCTTCTTGACTTGCAGGTAGCTACCTTCTCCCTGCATCCTAATATGGCCTTTCTCCATGTACCTGCATCCTTGTGTCTCTTCCTCTCCTTTTCAGTCAAATTGGTTTAGAATCCCACCCAGTAATCCCATTTAACTTTAATTCCTTCTTTATTTCCAAATATAGTCACATTGGGGATTAAGGCTTTACCATATGAATGGGAGGTATTATTCAGTCCATCACAATGAAAACAACTTAAAACATCCTTCTCTTTCTCATATGTACGTACATATTTACACACATATAGATAATACTTTTTGCACTTTATATGAGTTTCATGATACATAATGTTATTTTTTTAAAATCTTGGAACCTTTTATTTCTTATAGTCTTATTTTTAGCTTCTCCCTTCATCTTTTTACCTGATCTGCACATATCAGATAACCAAGGCTAACATCCTCTATATTTATTTCCGTATTTATCTATTCATACATAATAGGATCAAAGGTCTTTTTGATGTTATTTATTTTTAATGTAGTCAGATTTTATCTCTACCTTTCTGAAACTTGCATTTTTCATGTAATATTGCATCAAGGAAATTTATCTTAGCCAACATGTAAAACTGTAAATTGTTTCTTCTAATGGATATACAACATTCTGTGTAATTGATGTGCCCTACCTTATTAAATCATTCTCCTCCTTAACTGGCATTAATTTCATTTCCAGTTTTTTGTTATTGCCAATTACGTAGCACAGAAATGTAACTTTATAAACAAATTATATAATTTATTTAGCATAGATTCTCAACTGTTCTGTAGCTGGGTCAAAGTTTAGGCTTTAAGTTTTGTAGATCCTATCAAAGTATATTACAGTCATATTTGTGCTATAATTATATGAGTGTACTCTTTTTTCCAACTACCATGACAGCAGAAAGGATTATCATCAATTCAACTATCTGAAAATCTGATGGAGATCAAAAGAAAGCTCATTTTACTTTTATTTTCCTAAATATACTGAAATTGAGTTAAAATTACCACTAGTCATTATCTTTCGTAAAAATTGTCTTTTATTAAATATTGTTCACAAAAAATTGTTATATTTTTCCATAGGATTTCTTATCTCTTACTTATTTATTTTTTTGCTATTTTGTAGGAACATTATCCATTTTCCCTTTGTATGTAGACAAATGTATTTCCCAATCTATTCCTCAAGTTACTTATAATATCTTTGGCATGCCAAAAACAAAGAACAAAAATGTATGTACAATGAATCTTGTCACATATATCTTTTTCTTTATAGCTTCTGAGTTGCCAATGTTGGTACAGGTCTCTGCAAATATTCTATAATGATACATTTTCTTCTCATCTTTACTTAACAAAACCAAACCACACTATAAATATGTATCTCACTCTTACAATCTCAACTATCTCAAAGAAATGATTTAGCCCTCCACCATCACTCAGCCCTCTTTCAATAGGGAAGCCCTAATTCCTAAGAGTCTTCTCAAAGGACTCATATAAGAAATCAATTACCCACTTCCCTGGGTGTGATTCTGTTGCTCAGGTAAGACTCTCAGCATACTGTTTTATTTCTAATTGAGTCAAAAGCATTATAGAATGCTAGCCATATAGTTGAAAAGGAGCTTTGGGCAAAATATTCGATGTAAACTTTGGCCAAATATTTTTTAAAAACCTTAGAAATTATTGACAATCCAGTTAAATTTCTTTCTCATATTAAAATATTCTAAAAAATATTTTCAAATCAAAGTTAAAATGACGCATTTTTAACTCAGCTTCCACTTAAAAGGGTCATTACAATGGCCAGATCACATTGCCACCTGAAAGAATAGGAAGTATGAAGGAATGCAAGTTCAGTAGAAAAAGACAGTGATTTCAATTGAACCTAGTTAAGTTAGCCTGCTTATTTAATTTCAACTTTATAAGAGTATATGACCCTTTGAGTACATTGTTAGGGCCTCTCCAAGGGGCCATGTAAGCTCAGTTTCACTGGCTTCATGGTAAACCATCTCTTTGTAATCAATCACGTACTTTCCTTCTAAAACTTCATTCTGTTTGAAGAAACTGCCCATTGAAATAAGTGCTTTATTATAAACTATAACAGAAGAATATCTAGTGCTATATTTAAGTTTTACACATATTGCCAAGGGATATAGAAATTCATATATTTAATACAATTGTGAGTGTCCTTTTTTCCCCCAAGATCCACATCAGCAGAAGGAATTATCACTAGGGTTAAGATCTTTGATATATACTGGGCCATCACTTTGAATTTTATCCTCTCCTGGGATATTTTTATCTCCTTAAATGGTAGGTATACATTAGTAGCTGTATTAACTCATTGGCACACAAGCTCCATTGGTCTTCAGGCTGGAAAATGCTAGGCAGCAAGCTATATCTTCTACAGCAGATCTTCAGGGTCACCAGCCAGTTTATAGTATTGACATGGATTCATGCCTGGTAAAATATCTACCTCTGTTCTCCCTAATCCAGGGTCAGAATCCCAAAAGCCTACAACTACCTGACAGTAATATAAACCATTGATCCTGGCAAGATATAAGCAAAATATAAACCATCAGTAATATTTTCAATAAAGCATTTAAAGGTGTGCTCTTGGGGAACGGGAACAATCCTGAGTTCCAGTGCTTACTGATTTCCATAGTACACATATTTTCACCATTGCTTATTTCAAGGTAATAATAGTGTTAACAGCCAGTTCACAACAAAGCTTTGTGTGAAACAAGCCAGTCACATGGCAAATATTGCAGGGTTCCATTTGTCTCAGGTGTCTAATATAGCCAAACTTATAAAAACAGAGCATAAAGTGGTAATTACTGGGCTTTGAGGGGAGGAGGAAATGGAGAGTTTCTGTTTGGTAATGACATTTCAGTTATGCAGGTGAGTAAGTTCTGGAGAACGGCTATACAATACAGTGCCTCCAGAAAACAATACTGCATTTTACACTTCGTGATTTACTCAGAGATAGACTTCATGCTCAGCATTTTTACTATAACTTAAAAATTCTCTAATGTTTAAAATTGGCTAGCAACAGACAGTATAAACAGACAGTATAAATTAACCCCAGCATATCATCAAAAATATGGTTTTAGCACAATTAGTATGCTGATTATATGCCTATAATTTTATGTCTATGTATAATTTTTAAAAATTATCAAATCTAAATTAAAAAATAAATATTAAAAAGTGTAAAAAAGGATGGAAGGGAGGAAATATAGTTCAAAATGTAAGAAGTAAAATTTTCTCTACTTGTATGTGATGTTACTATGTAGAAATTCACAGGGAATCTAAAAAACATCTTCTAAAGGTAATAAGTGAATTTAGAAAGATAATGGAACACAAGATTAATACTAAAAATCAATTGAATCTTTATATATTAGTAATAAAAATTTATAAAATAAAATTTTAAAAAACAATTCCATATGCAGTAACAACAAATCCATGGAGTATTTACGGTTAATGTAATAGGAGGTGTCTAAAAGCTATACAGTGAAAAATTAAAAAGTAATTATATTGTTGAGCAAAATTAAAATGACCTAAATAAATGGTAATATAATCATGGTTATGTGTTATAAGACTCTATATTGTTAAATGTGCAATATTCACCAAGCTAATATATGGATTTCGTATAATCTAAATCAAAATTTTAGCACCAGCTGTACTTTTTGGCATAATATGAAGAACTGGCTCTAAAATTTTCATGAAAAAACAAGAGGTCTAGAGTAACCAGCATTATCTTAAGAAGGAAGAACAAAGCTTGAGGACCTATCCTACTTGATTTGATGGTTAATTATAAAACTATGGTAATCTGTTCATCTGACTGGAGACAGATTCAGATTAATAGAACAGAAGAGATGGTATAGAAACAATCTCACCACTATATATTCAACTGATGTTAAATAAATGTGTCAAGGTAATCAATGGAAAAAGAAACATTTTCAACAAATGGTACTGGATCAACTGGGTATCTAATGAGGTACCATTATAGGCACTTAAAAATATGAGATTAGAAGGACTAACTATAAAAAGTATTGGAGAAGATGTGGAATAGCCAAAACTTTTATACATTGCTGGTGGGTATTTAATATTATAGAACTATTTTGGAAAACATTTTGGTTGTTTTTGAAAGTTTAAACATTTGCTCAGATATTCTTCATTTTAGTATTATAGCAAAGCCATGAAACAGAAGTCTATACAAAAACTTATATGTCAATGTTTATACAAATTTTTATTGTAATACCCTAAAACTGGCAACAAAATAAACATCCATCATGAGAACAGATGAGCATATTGTATTATATAAGACTGAAATAACACACCACTCAACAGCAGTAATAAGTGAACTATTGATACATGTATAAATCTCAAACTAATTATGCCAAATGAAAAAAATCAAACAAAAGAATATAAGTTATATAATTTTATGAACATAAAATTCCAGAAAATAGGAACTAATTTGTAGTTACATAAAGGTAATAAGTGGTTGCTGGTAGTAAGGCATGGATTAAGGAATGAATTACAAATATACAGAAGAAACTTTGTAGGTGTTGCATATGCTTACTACCTTAATAGTCTTGGTGATTTCATGGATAGATACATATGTCAAAACTGATCAAATTATACAATTTAAATATGTGCAACTCATTAAATATTGTGCTTCAATAAAGTAAGAAAAAGTAAAATGGTAAAAATAAAAATTTAATTAAGACAATAATTCTCAACCTTAATTTCTATATTAAGCTAAATATTCAGTCAAATTTAAAAGTAGACAAATAATTCATGTTGGAGAAGTTTGCCAAGGAAAAATGGTATCGATGCACTGTCTATGTTTGCATGAGCATTTACCTGCTAATACTTTTAACAGACTTCTAACATCCAATGAAGTGTTTAGAAAATATAAAAAATGCTACTTAAGAAGTATATGTGCAGTTTATCTACACTACTATTTAGTAATAGTTTATCTACATTACTATTTATTAACAGACATCCTTTTCATCATGCAAATAGGAAATTTTGGTTAAACTCATGTATCTCAAAATATGAGCTCATCTGTAGATAATGGAGTTGGGAATCATGAGCTTATAAGTTACTGCTCAATTACATATCGCCATTTGCCTCTGTTGTCTTCATTGTTGATAATCTACTTATTTCTTGTTACTTACACAGGTGGTAATTTACCTTTTTTTTTCTTTACTCCAAACATGACAGATTGACCCATTTTTCCTTCATCTCTATACTATTTTGTTTTGGGTAGGGATTTCTCCAGTTTCCTTTGGAAAATTTATTAACTGCAAATTTTTCAAAAGTAATATTCTGAATGAATGAATGGATATAAAATACCTCAAGGGCCTTTTATCATTGCTTAGACTATTTGTCCCTTTAATTTCCCCAATGTTATTCAATAATTTGGAATAGTCACAAATTAATTTTATAAGTAAAATTAGTGTATACTTCTTTTTAAAGTTCAAGAGATATCAACAGTTTATCTTTATCAGCTTTGAAAAAGAAAGACATTAATATATTCTTTCTGAGAGAAGAAAAATACACACTGAATGGACAGTTAGCTACCACCTGCATTGGTATAGAGAACATATTACTGCACTGATTCATTCACAGTAATTAAGTTACTTGAGAAACTAACTGACTGCAGTTATTTGTTCTAAAATCAGCATAAACTTAAGCTCCTAATTATTTCCACTGTGCCTAACAGCAATTCCAAAGGCTCTGAATGCAATCAAAGAGCATAAGTAATGAATTTGCCAAAGAGACACTTTTACGATGCACATTAAATGCAATGAAAACCGTGAGAGTTGGAAACCTACAAGAATGAACACAAGGAATCAAGTTGAGTTCTCACACCACTGCTGACTCCTACATTACACATTTGTCACATTAAAGGGATAAAATTAGCTATGCAGCAATTGAGGAACTTGATATGAACACATAAATCTGCGAAGGGTCCAAAACTCAATAAGAGTATATTGAGTACCATTGTGAGAAGAGTTACAATTAGACACATTAAGAGACACTTATTACAAAACCTAATGGATGAGTGTAAAGTGCCAGATTTTTCTTAAAAGATCTTAGCAAATCCATATTGTTTCAAGGCATCTAAAAAAGCCCTGAAATCACACAGACAGAAAAGCAATAGTCTCAATAGAAGAGCACAGGCTCTGCTGTCACAGACAACTTCATGGATCTATCACTTACTTATTGGGTAACATTAGTCAAGTTACCTTGCCTCTCTGAGCCTCAGCTTCTTTACCCACAAAACAGGAATAATAATAGTACTTATTTCCATAGGATTGCAATAAAAGTTAAATTAATAATATGTACGTGCAGTTCTTGGCATGATGCTTCACACATACAGCTCAATAGGTGACATCTGTGGGTGTGTAGCTCAGTGGTAAAGCATGTGTTTTAGCATGAATGAGGCTCTTTTACAAAAATAAATAAGTAAATATATAGCATCTACCATTATTAGATTACATTGTTGTTTATTTTTTGCAGAAATATGCTATTAGTCAAATCAGCAAAGAGATTGGATTTTCTAGATCAATTTAATATTCTTTGGTACTAAAATATTTGAGATATAAGTGCTCTAAAGTACAACTATTTTGGTCATTTAAATTCATTAAGTATTTTATCAGTATATTTAATGTGGCACAGTTATATAATGGAGTATTATGCAGCCAAAAAAGGAAAAAATCCTGTCATTTGTAATAACATGGATCCACCAGAGGACATTGTGTTAAGTGAAACAAGTCAGGAACAAAATGAAAAATACTGCATTCTCCTGCATTCTCACATGTGTAAACTAAAAGATTTCAACTTATAGAAACAGAGAGTTGCATGGTGATTGTCAAGGATGGAAGTGGGTGGAGTATGGGGGAGATGTTAAAGAGTCTAAAGACTCAGTTCAGTGGTACAGGATGAATGAGTTGTGGAAGACCTATTATACTGTATAGTGAATATAGATAATGATGTATACTTAATTGTTGCTAAGAAACCGGATCTTAGGTTTTATCAGCAAAATATTTTAAGTAAATGAAGTGATGAATATATTAATTAGTTTTATTTAATCATTTCACAATGTATTTTATGTATCAAAACATCATGTTGTACTTATCAAGTATATATGTAATCTTTATTTTTAGTTATTAATTATAATTAAATTAATTAAGTAAGCATTAATTATGCTTTAATAAAATAAATAAGCTCATTAAAATATTGTTTTATAGTCTTGTAGCCTAATAATGGAACCCTGTACAAATTAAGGGCTCAGTAAATTTTAGTGGATTTTATCCTGAATAAATCCCATTTTGTGGACACTCTAAGGAATAGAAAATTTTATAAATATTATTGAGGAAGATATGCACAGTCTACTTCAAGAACATATCTCAGTTATTTCAGGGGTTTATTAGAAATTCAGACATGCAAAGGTAGGTTGGGCATTCTACAATTCTGTTTGACTAAAAATTCCCAGTTCATATACTATAAAACATCTGTGTCCCTTTCATTTTCTTCACTCTCACATACAGTCAGTTTTTAGTTCTTGCATATCTCAAACTCCACTGGTTGTTCTCCAAGTCCACTGCCACTTCCTCGTTTGGGCAGCCACCTAGATTTCTACAATAGCCTCCTCTCTTGGTCTTCCCTCCTTTTCTTCTTTGTCTCATATCAATGTTATACATGGCAGCTGGTGTGAAAGTTCAAAATGAATGTCTCCTATTTTTTTAAATCCCTTGAGGGGTAGGTATTTCTTCTCAGATAAAGTTCCAAAATTATAAGCATGGTATCTGAAGGCTTTCTGAAAAGTTGCTTTGTATTTACATCATATGTATTTCCTTTCCACCCCCATGCCCTGTCTCAAAGATACTTACACACCTGTTAGAATAAACTGCTTTAATTTCTCAAACTTGCATATTCATTTTCCTCCATCTGAAGTACTTTTCTTTTTGTTGTCATCTGGTTAATACCTATTCATCTTTTCACTGTCAACTTAGCAATCACTTTAAAAATATCTTTCTGGACCGCCTAAATTTGGATTAGGTCCTCTCTTATAAGTGATAATAGTAATGCACATTTTATTTCTTGAGTCATCTACTTACACAAGAAATATTTATTGAGTGCCCACTACTTACCAGGCTCTGTTCTAGGGACTGGGACACAGCAATACAGATAAAGTTCAACCTCTCTCAGACTTTATAATGTAGTGGGTAGAAAATCTGCAAATAAAAATGTCAAATAGTAATGAGTGCATTAGAGGGAGGGGAAAAAACAGAATAAGGGGGACAAGATGTATCAAGTTGGGGTGTGAGCTATCTTTCATGTTGTCATCAAGAACAGCCTGAGAGAGAAGATGACCTTTGAAGAAAGAACTAAATTAGTGAGGTGTTAAGCAAGAAGAGTTCTGAAGGAAGAGTGGCAGGCAATGGAAAGAGCACACTAGGTGTCCCCAGGTCACAAAGTGCTTGGGTACTTGGCTTGTTACAGGAAAGACTAGGAAGCTAGTCAGGCTGGAGCAGAGTCAGCAGAAATAAAGTCAGAGCACTTTGGACACTGGAGGTTTCAGCTACTCCACTACAAGCTAAAGAAGGTTTTGAGGAAAGTACATAAAAGAAACATCTAACCTGACTTGTGTCAGTGAGGAGCACAAAGCAGCTATGGAAGCAGGGAAACCAGTTGAGTAATTGCAATGTACACGATGAGAGATGATGATGACGGACCAGATTGCCAAATAGCAGGAACTGATCAGATTTTGAAGCTGGTATGCACAAAATTTACTGCTAGATGAGGTGTGACATGTGACAGATGAAAATCAAGGTGCCTCCAAGGTTTTTGATCTGAGTAACTGAGAGAATGGAATTCCAATTATCACTATAGGGAATCTACAAACAACAGAAAAAGCAGGAGAGAAGCATACCAGGAAAATGGATCATCTAACAGTCATTCCAGTGATGGTTATCAATTAAGCAATTGTGCAAACAAAGCTGCAATTTAGTGGGAGATTCAGATAGAGATATTTATTAGAGTCATCAGTAGTCCTGGAAGAAGTTGCAAAGAGAAGTAGTAGAAACAGAAAGAGGTGAAACCTGAAAAGTGAGCCCTTATTTGGGAAAATGCAGGGAAACCAAAAGGTCAGGGCTGATGAAATAAGTAGAAAGAGAAAATGAGGTCCTGAAAAGCCAAAGGAAGAAAGTCTTCTAAGTAGAAGACAATGATTATTGTATTGAATGAAGTTGGCAAGTCAAGTAGGATGAAGGCTAAACAGTCATTTAACTTGGCTATGAAGAGGTCATTGTGATGTTTATATGAGCTGTTTCTGTGGAGTTGTAGGGCCAAAATCCAATTAGATAAGGTTCAGAAAAGAGCAGAATGAGATAAAGTGGAGGTAATGAGTATTGACCATATTTTCTGTTGAAATTTGCTGTAAAGAGACAGAGAGATAAGTGCATAGTTGGAGGAAAATGTGAGTTGAAGGGAAGTAATAAAAATATTTGTGTGCTAATGCTTATTATAAATGAATGAATATTCTGTAGCAGCAGTACCATTTACAACATTTGCCAAAGAGATTACTATAATCTGACAATTGTGGTATGTCAAAAACTTGATATTCCATGACTATTTCAAGTACAGAGAGCTTTATTTGCAAAACGATTAAAAAATAATTACTACTACAACAAAGATCACAGCCTTCAACCTGTTTCAAAGATTCTTATCTATTAATACAAGGAGTAAATAGTTCACTTTCAATATTAAGGTAATATATTCATAGATTGCATTTATATTACCATTCTGACTGAAGAATGGAACTGATGTGCTTCATTTTTTTCTTTCATGGTGAATTTTTATCATCTACATCAATGACTTGGGTGAGAAAGAGATCAAAGGACAAGGACAATAGAGACATGAATAATCAGTTACCTTGGTTTTACAATGTCTTTTTCAAGAGTTTTTTTAATGTTAAAATTTTAACATGAAGATCAGTAGCAATATCTTAATAAGAGCATGCATGCTTTCTCCTCTAGGAATTAGGGTGGAGAATATTAAAGGACATCTGGTCCTGGAAATAACTCAGCTACTACCATGACAGAATGGCCCACCATGACTCCAGTGGAACAATCACATCCAGCTAAACCTTTGCTACTTGCTCCCCACTTGACTGGTGCACTAAGCACTGTTTCCAATTTTCACAAAAGCCTGATTATATATTATTATTATTGTATAACAAAAGTGATACTTTAGACAATGAGTAACTTGATTATCACCTCCAGTTTAGTAAGCTAGAGAGCCAAGATTCAAACCTAAGACTTCTAGTTCTGGGACCTCTTTCCACCATGTTGCCTATCTTTATCTGGTTTTGTGAAGTAGGATATATATTTCTAAAATAAGCTTGCTCTTCATATTTTTTTACTACTCATATTCCCCTAAAAGTTTTTTTACCATCATTTCAAATAAATATTAAGCCCCATTCCAGCCTCTCATAAGTGTCTAACTCTTAGAGCCTTGAAAAATGTAGAACAAAGGCAATTCTGCCTCATTCTTGTCCCATCAAAAACTGTGATGCCTAAAAAAGTAAATATTAGAATTTTTATTGGAATTCTATATACTGTCTGTTTCACTAGTCTGAACTTTTCTTTCTTACATAATTGTATTCTGAGAAAATGTAAATGTTAAGTGTTAACAAGCATCACATTACTTGTGACAATAAAAGACATTTTTTGATATCTTTGATGACAATGAGAGAAGTTGCAAAGTGGGAGAAGGAAGGTCTGAGGGAGTCTTATTTTATAGGCATATAAAAGTTAAATTACAGAGCCCTTTATAATCCTGCCAAAATGTAAATTCTTGAGTCTATTAAGGACTGAAGCTTTGTCTGTATAAAACTGACAAAATACATCAGACTTTAATTGGCAAGAGAATGATAATGGAAAGGAGATGTGGCTTAATTGGAGTTCTCTCCCTGAAAAGACAGAATTTAGTAGTGTCATTTTAATTATTTCTAGCCATTAATCCTGCAATCATCTATTACTTTCTCCATATATTACCCCAGGAAGCACTCATTGCTTTACATTCCATGATATTTAAAAAGTAAATGCCCAGTGAAAACAAAAACATCCAGACTAGATTCATTGCTTTAACAACCACTCAGGAGAGCCTTAAACTGACTTTTAAATCATGAATGCTTAGGATGAGGAAAATGTTCATTTTAATTATTGACAATAAGCATTCTTGGTTCAGATATCCTTTTAATCATTACTCAACATCTGTTGCATTAATTGATGAACTAAGTAGTTAATGTAATACTTTTGATGCATTCCTTTAATATGAGTCTTTGATTATACCCATACTCATTTTTCACAGCTGGATAAACATCAAGAAAAGCATACTCCAGGAGTGAACACCTATGGCAATTGCTATAATGGGAAGTCTTCCCCAAAATGAAGAACTCTAAGAGAAAGACATAAACCATTTTAAGACATTTCTGAACTGTATAAGCCACATTTTTTTTTTTTGCTTTTGTAAGGAAGCATAGACTCATTCATTTAATAGGTAATTTGCGTATTAACTTTTATTACATAAGATATGTAAAATTCCAATACCCATTAAACTGAATAGATGATTAATCCACACTAAAATCTATGCAACTTTCTAATCTTAAGAACCCCATTCTAGGTTGGGATTTTGGCTCAGTGTAGAGCATTTGTCTAGCATGTGAGGCCCTGGGTTTGACCCTCTGCACCACATTAAAAAAAAAAAAGATAAATAAATAAAATAAAGGTATTGTGTCTATTTACAATTTAAAAAAATTAAAAACCCATTATAAATACCATTTTCAGAATCTTAATTTAAATATAATTTACAAATACTTACATTGATGTATTTAGCTATTTTTAAAAGGAAAATTTCCCCATTTAGCATTTAAATTCAAATAGCAATTGTATGGGAATGATGTTAGGAATTTATTTTAAAAAACTATTTGAAAATTAATTTTAAAATCTATTTTGAATTTTCAGTTCCATTTTGTGGGGGACAGATTTAGGAATTTATTTAAAATATCAACTTCCAGGATAGCTGTTACTATAAGTACAAATCTCCTATACATATGATCTTCTGGAATAAGAAAAGATGCCTAGATATGAAATTTAAACATGGAAGAATCTTAGTGGAGGCAAAACTGTGTTATACCAGAAAAAAATCAAGACACAAAAATAATACAATCTCACAGAAAATTTGAACCACCAGGACAGGAAAACAATATGGATATTTCTGCTCAATCAATAATCACCAGGAAAAGAGTAGATAATCAGAAGTTTTGCTCTGGAGTTGACCACTTGAGTTCAAAACTTGAACTGCCATTTATTTATTTTTTTAAATTTATGGTATTTTATCTTTTACTTCATTCTAATTAGTCATACATGATAGTAGAATACATTTTAAAACATTGTAAACAAATGGAGCACAACTTCTTCCTCTGACTGAACATGGTGCAGAGACCTATGGGTAGTGTAATCATACATATATAGAGGATAATAATGTCTGTTTCATTTCACTGTCCTTCCCATACCCACACCCCCTCCACTCCTATCACTCCCCTCTTTACAATCTAAAGTTCCTTCATTCTTCCCCATCTACCTCCCATTATGGATTAGTATCCGCTTGTTGGAGAAAACTTTCCAGCCTTTGGTTTTTTGGGTTTGTTTATTTCACTTAGCATGATATTCTCCAGCTCCATCCATTTACCTGCAAATGCCATAATTTCATTCTTCTTCAAGGCTGAGCAATATTTCATTGTGTATATGCACCACATTTTTTTATCCATTCATCTGTTGAAGGGCATCTAGGTTGATTCCATAGTTTAGTTATTGTGAATTGAGCAGCTATAAACATTGATGTGGCTGTGTCACTGTAGTATGCTGATTTAAGTCCTTTGGGTATAGACCAAGGAGTGGGATAGATGGGTCAAAGGGTGGTTCCTTTTCAAGTTTGAAAGGAATCTCTATACTGTTTTCTACCGTGGTTGCACCAATTTGCAGTCCCACCAGCAATGTTTGAGTGTACCTTCCCCCCACCCACATCCTCACCAACACTTATTGTTGCTTGTATTCTTAATAATTGCCATTTTGACTGGAGTGAGATGAAATCTTAGTTTTGATTTGAATTTCTCTAATTGTTACAGATGTTTGTTGATTGATAGCATTTCTTCTGTGAAGTGTCTTTGAACTGCCATTTACTAACAGTGTAACTTTAGTAAGATGATAAACTACTCTTTTAGCAATTTCCTATTTATAAAAGATGATTGTAATTATCTCTCTTTCATACAATTTATGTGAGGATTAATAGGATACTAAACGAACAACACTCACAATGGTTTTTAATAAATAGTAAATTTTCAAGTTAGATACTTAATTATTATTATTATTATAGCTTTAAAAAAATTCATTCAGCAAGTATTCTATGTCAAACTGATCATGGTGCTATACACCTGAAATTCTAGCAGGAAGACCACAAGTTTGAGGCTAGCTTCAGCAATTTAGTAAAACTCTGTCTCAAAAATTTTTTTAAAAGGGTGTGGGGCAAGGGCCAGGAATATAGCTTAGCTTAGGGATGAAGCACCTCTGAATTCAATTCCCAGTACCACTCTCAAAAAAAGAAAAGAAGCCTGATTATGTCAGTATAATATGGATGTAGTACTTGCTGTTGTAGATACACTTTTTTAACAGCTTCTTTTATTTTAATTGGTTTTTATTGTATTAATTTCATGGTAATGAAATATTGGACCTGAAAAGAGATATTAGATATCATTGTCTCAAATTTCTTAATTTTTAAGGCCTAGAGACATGCTCAAAGCCAAATAGAAAATATAAAACATTACAAAGATGTATGGGTTATAGACATGTGTGCCAGATGCACACATCTGGAATACACATTATTGTGAGTTGCTAAATGTTTTCTTTGATAAGATTCTCTGGTGTTTTGCAAACTATTTGGTTTAAAAATCTGGCAGTAAAGGGCATTTCCAAAAACTGGATTACCCGTTACTTCTCTTTTGTAATTCAAATTTTAGTTGTAAACAGACAAATTATATATTTATGAGGAAAAAAGCAATGCTGCGATTTGTGAATACAATGTGTAAAAAATAAAATAATATATTTGTCATGTCAAATACTTATTTTTTAGGGTGAGAAAAGTTCAAATTACTCTCTTAGCAATTTAAAAATATACAGTAAATATTATTCACTATAATTACCGTGCTATGCAATATATCTCAAAAAACAACTTATTCATCCTCTCTAATTAAGACTGTACCCTTTGACCATCATTGCTGCATTGACTCACTTCTCTTTGCGAATCAATCACCATTGTATTTTTTTTCTTAGTTCCATTGTTTTGGATTTAACATATAATGAGAACATGTGTTTTGTATTTTTGGGCCTGGTTTATTTCACTATACATAATGTTCCCCAGTTCCATACGTATTTTCACAAATGACAAAAAAAATCATTTTTTAAGACTGAATAGTATTTCATTGTGACTATATATCTTTATTTATTCACTTGTTGATGGACATTCAGGTTGATTCCATAACTTGGCTATAACAGCACCACAATGAACACTAGAATACAGATAGCTCTTTGACATATTACTTTTACATATTCAGAAATAGGATTGCTAGTTCATATGGAAATTATATTTATAGGTTTTTATTTTTGTTTTAAGTGTTGGAGATTGAATCCTGGGCCAAATACTACATGACTGAGCTACCTATTCAGCTCTATCATTTATCTATTTTTTTTAAGACAGAGTCTTGATAAGTTGCTGAGGTTAGCCTAAATTTGAAATACTCCTGTCTCACTCTCCCCAAGTAGCTGGGATTATGGGTGTGTGGCAAAACACCCTGCCTGATTTTTGTTTTCTGAGTAACCTTTACAGGGTTCTTATAATGGTTGTTGTAATTCATGTTCCCATTTACACTGAGAAAGGTTGCTTTTTCTGCCTCATCTTTACCAGCACTTGTTACCTTTCATCTTTATGAACATAGACATATTGACAGGTTTGAGGTAACATCTCATTGCGGTTTAAGTTTGCATTTCTCTAATAATTATTGAGCTTCTTTTCATATATATGTTGACTTTTGAGAAATATATATATATCTTTTGCGGAATCTCTATTCATTTCCTTGCCCATGTTTTTTCTTTTTATTTGTTCTTTTAAGTTATACATGACAGTAGAATTTACATTGAAATATATTTATACAAACATGGAATATATCTTATTCTAATTAATATCCCAGTCTTGTGAATGTGCATCCCTCCCATCTTTAATCAGATTATTTGTTTTATTTCTATAGAGGTTTTTTTTGTTTTGTTTTGTTTTGTTTTGTTCTTTACATATTTTGGATATTCTCAACACCATTTACTGAAGAGACTGACCTTTTCCAACTGTGTGTATTCTTGGCATCTGTTGTAAATCAGTCAAATGTACATGTGTGAAATCATTTCTTGCCCTCTATTCTGTTCCATTGATTTATGGGACCATTTTATCATGTAGTTTCCATTGCTATCACTTCATAGTATGGTTTGATATCAAGTAGTGTAGACTTCAGAGTTTTTCTTTTTACTCATGATTTTCTTGGCCACTTGGGAATTTTTGTGCTTCTACATAAATTCTAGGATTGCTTTTCCTATATCTATGAAAAATTACATTGGAAGTTTGCCAGATATTGCATTGAATCTGTCAATAACTTTGGATAGTATGGACAGTTTAGCAATATTAACACTTCCAATCCATGAGCATATGTTATCTTTCCATTTATTTCTGTCCTTTAAATTTTCTTTCATTAACTTATAGTTTTCAGTACATGCAATTCTTAGCTTTCATATATGTGAAAATATTGACCCATAACACTTTCTAATACTTTTTAAATGATCAAGATTATCTTATGAACATTAGAAATAAAAGAAATTTAAAATTTTCACATACTCTCCCTCTACTTCATTTATCAGATATCACCATTATACTATGTTTGGGGGACATATTTCCAAACACTTTTCTGTATTCTTTATTGTCTTTAAATCCTTTTCTAGACCAGGATATGTTTTGCATATAAAGGGCAACTAAGGGGATGTAAGATAATACACATCAGCATCATATTCTCATGGCTCAATTATCTTTAAGTTTTAATCCTTTATCCATCTCTTCACTAGAGCACAAATAAAATACTTTAATTGATCAGGGGTGGGCATGGTCCTGACAAAGGGCTGTAAAATGTGTATTATGTACATATTCACATAACTAAAACTGGATGTATCTTACAAAGTGAGAGCCATTATAAAAAACATAATTTTATAAATCAATGATGTGCTTATGAAAGGAACATGTTTATAATCACTCCAATGTACTTCTTAAAACATTATAAAACACTTAACTGCTCTGATAGTACCAGGACAATGGACAGGAAGAAAATAGATCATCAGGGAGTACTCATGCCTGTGAAATGAAATTACCAGCATAAACTTAATGATTAAAAGAAGAAATACTGTGTGAAAGCAAAGCAGCATAAAATAGGTCATTTTTTTTAGCCTTCAAAATTCATTGTCAATTAGAAAAGTAAACTGGAATGGGCAGACATTTGTATGGTTTTAAATTTCTTGAGCAAACAGAAGCTGGACCTGCAGAACACCTTTAAATATCCCAAGCTGTGAACACTTGCAGAACAGACAGATGACTTCATACTTTGCCTTTATTTTTAGTAAAAGAAGGAAAATTACACTTGAAGCTCAAGGTAGTTCTCATTCTTAAGTGCATAAATGTGAACATATGTACTAATGTACTGCCAAATGACACGTTTTGAGAGATGCATCACTAGGCAATATCATTGTTGTGTGAACATCATTGAGTTTATTTACACTAAGATGACTTAGTTTGTCACTGGGTGATACAGTCTTTTTTTTAATATTTATTTTTCGATTGTAGTTGGACACAATACCTTTATTTCATTTATTTATTTTTATGGGGTGCTGAGGAATGAACCCAGGGACTCACACATGCTAGGCAAACGCTCTACAGCTGAGCCACAACCCCAGCCCCTGGGTGATACAATCTTGTGGGAACAGTTGTATGTGCGGTCTGTCTTGGACTAAAACATCTTTATCTGAGCCATGGCTACATAAGCCACATATGTTTGCTTTTATTGAAATGAAATTTCCATCAACTATTTTAATTAGTAACATAAATCAATATTTACCCCAGAGAAATGAATTTACCCTTTCTGAGCATCTGTGACTTTATAAATTCCATAGTCCTATGGTTCTCATTAACTCCAGGAAATTTTGAGAAGGCAGGTTGGTATATAAAGAGTTAATAAATATTTCAAAATATTGGATTCAGATATAGTTTTATGAATTATGACAGGTAAAACAAACGATGGAACTGCATTTCTCAACATCAGCAAGTCTTTTTTTAGGATGTTTGGTAAGTTGGTTGAACTAAGCATTTTTCAAGTGTTATGAAATGTAGAATTTTACCATATCTCCTTTAAGAATTCTCTATGCTGTGCTTGTAAGGCTGATGAGTCCTAACTTTAAAGGACAATGGGATGATCACAAATAACAGTATTAAATTTGTTTTGTCCAATAAAATCAAATGAACCTGACAAAGCCTTATGCACCCAGGTTGGGAAACAAAAAGGAAACATCATCATTCAATATGCAATGTCTTTCAGACCTTTGGTATTATGGTTTGGATGTGAGGTGTTCCCTGAAAGCTCACATGTAAGACAACGCAAAAAGGTTTGGAGGAGAAATTATTGGGTTACAGCCTTAGTCTAATTAATCACTGAGTTAATCTATCTGACTTCCACCACCTAGGGATTCCATATTCCTATTGAAATCAAGAAATCCATTTTCTATTTCAGCTTCTCCCACTGTCTCCAGAGAAGAGCTACTACACTCCTTTTTTAAATATGTCTGAGTTGTGTTAAATACCTGGTGGGATTAACTGAATTGGCAGTGTGTGGCTGGAAGAGGTGGGAATTGGGGTGTGGCTTTGGTGTATATATTTGTATCTGGAGAGTGGAGTCTCTCTCTGCTTCCTGATCACCTTGATGTGAGCTGCTTCCCTCTGCCACACACTCTGCCATAATGTTCAGCCTCATCTCATGCCCTGAGAAATGGAGCCAGCCTTCTAGGGACTCTGACCTCTGAATCTGTGAGACCTTAAATAAACTTGTCCTCCCCTAAAATTGTTCTGGTCAGATCCTTTAGTCACAGCAGTGAAAAAGCTGACGAAAGCAGTATTATATAATAAATTTAGCCATTGCAACATATAATAAAAGAAATAATATCTTGATAAGATCATGGCCAAAATAATTCATAAGAGTCCTTTTGCTATTCAAAAAGAATCAAGATGAAAAACATTTATTGGCTGTGCAATATAATCTAAGTAAAATAAGGAACACCATTTCAAAGCACTCAACATATTCAGAAATCAGGTTCTCTCCTACTGTGAGTGATGCATCCACTACTACATTCTGCCCTGCTCCTGACTTTGGAATCAGCCCCTTGTGCCAGCTACTCCTCTGATCTAACAATTCACTGTGTGCTGTTTGCCTTTGCTCTTTCAGTTTCCATGGTATTAAATAGAGTTGCTTCCTTCTCTACCTTTCCTCAAGGTGTTTTTTATTTGTTTGTTTTGTTTTTATTTGGTGTTTTTTATTTGTTTGTTTTTTTATTTGTTTTTAGTTGTAGATAGACAATTAAAGGTATCAATCCTCAGCACCACATAAAAATAAATATTTATCTTATCTATTTATTTTTATGTGGTGCTGAGTGATTGAACCCAGTGCTTCACAAGTCCACTGCTGAGCCCCAGCCCCAGCCCAACATGTTCCTTTTTTAAGGTTCAGTTTGAGGCATCATCTCCACCAAGAGGTCTCCCCAAATGTCTTTCGTTAAACTGGCCCCAAATATAAAAGCTCATTACCTTCTCTGTGAGTCCACAACACTTTGTTCATGATAGTCTTCAAGCAAGCTAAGGATTTCTTTGCACAAAAATCCTCAATAAAATATTCTTTGTTATCTTTTCAAATGAGAGGAATAAAGTCTAGTGATGGCAGTCACTGATTTATCTTCTTTGAGTTGCATGAAACTTGTGCCTGTATGGATTACAGATTGAACAGAAAGTTAAGAAGATAGGCAAGATTTTTTGAGCATAAATTTTATGATATTGTTCAGGCCCAGGGCTGAAAATTCCCAAAGCATACGGTTTAGTGATTCCCAAAGAAAAATCTTGAGAACTCATGGAGAGGTTTGGGACATTTTATTACTCACACACTCTTCAGCATCAGCAGGCCAGGATAGGACTGAACCATGCCCGTGAGCAAGGGAAACATATAGAATAGGTTGCATGCCCACAGCACAGGTGGATTTCTTCAAATGTTTTTTGAGAATTTTTTTTTTTTTTATTTTACAACCAAGGTCACTCTACTTTGACTTTTGCCTAAAGATTAGCGATAATGGCAGTGACCAGCTTCTCCTCTCCATTTCCTTCCTTATCACATTTTTCAAAAGACCTTCTTATCTCACTGCAAACTTTCCTAGGCACTGCATGTTTAACCCAATAGCCATATAGTGAGCTATTTCATATCTATGGAAAACTTTAACCCTAAAATCAACTCTATGTTAGATTCCACTATAGATCTTTTCCAAAATAGAAAACTTCAACTTAGGGAGTCATTTGTTTTTCTTATCCAGTGGTGGATCTGGTTTACTGATGGGTAAAAGGCATCAATCACCTTAGTGAAGACCAACAGGCAGTATGGCATAGCAATTAAACATGTGTGTGAGCTGGGCATGGGGATGCACACTTGTAATCCCCATGACTTGGAAGGCTGAGGCAAGAGAATTGCAAGTTTGAGGCCAGCATCAGCAACTTAGTGACGCCCTGTTTCAAAATAAAAATTAAATAAGGGTCAGGATGTAACTCAGTTTCCAGTACCACCACCACCACCACCACAACAACAACAAAAAGTGAATATGAAGTGTGAGAGTGACATTAATGAGATGATGGAATAGAAGCCTCCAGATTCTCTTTCTCCTATGTATACACTGACTCAACAGCAGCAAATAGATAATGCAGATCAGTTACCTTTGTGAAACTGGTTGAGTGGATTCTGTAACTTTAGGGAATACAAAAGCCCCCCGCTACCCAATTGAAGCTAATAGAAATAACTAAGATATACTCCTTTACTCTTCTAGCAACACCATATAATCCCCTATTCTCAGTCTCTCCCAGAGAAGCCAAAGATTTGGGCCACACATTTACCTTCCCAACTCTTCTGGCTGCTAGATAGGAGTCTGACTTCTAACTCTCATCTTTGAAAGCTGGTGGGCTCTGGAGTACTGGAAATTCAGGGACTGCCAAGAACAAAGACGGTAGTTTGGACTGGCATGAAGTTTTGAGAGGCACACAAGACTTTTGGCCAGGCTGCTTGGCCATGGTCTTTGCCTGTACAAGATAAGTCTGTGTAAACTGGGAAAGGTAGATCTTTTGTCTAACACACAGACAGTAAAACAGAGAATCTATAAAAATAAAAATAAATAAATAAAAGTATGTTCCAAATATAGAACAAGTATCAAATGAGAAGTTCATTGGCAGCCTTCACCAAGGAGAAAAAAGGATCAGTGAACTAAAATAGTCATTGGAAATTATCCAGAAAATATAAAAAGACAAACAGAATGAAAAAGGATGAGGGTAGTGTAAGGAACTTATTGAGATATGATTAAGTTGATCAACAAATGCATTATGAGAATTTCAGAAGGATAAAAGAAATAATCACAAAACATACTGGAAAGAAGGATAATAATGGTAGAAAATTTCTGAAATCTGAGGAACAACCAAGACCTCCAGATTGAGGAAACCCAAAAGCAGGTGTTATTTTGAAAATCATTAGGTTTGAATTCCAGTTCTGGCACTAAGCAACTAAGAAACCTTAGATGAGTTCATAGATTCCACTTTAACTCAGTTGCTCCAATTATACTCGGGGGACAGCATCGGCAGTAAGTACTGAGGACTTCTGTGTAGCTAAGATCAATTACTGGGGAGATGATTATGAACTCTCAGTACAACACAGGAATATAATTTCAAGCCCATCCTCTTGAAATTATACCAAATTTCCTTCTCATAAAATTACAAATGAGAAATTGCTGTCCTAAAGAGTGATCCATTGTTGTTAAGGACCAGGGATTTTTAAAGGACAGGGTTCCTTAAAGTTAAAGCAGACAAGCCTTATTTCTTATTGATTCTGATTCCATGACTTCCTTTTCACTTCTTAAACCAAAGTAAAACTTCTCTGAGCATTAAAATGAAGACTGGTGAGAGAAGAATGAAAATGAAGGCACATGCATCTCTAGGAGACAGAGCAGATGAATTTATTTAAGCTGTTTTTATGATTTTTCAAAGCTTATTTTTTTTGTTATCAGGAATTAAATCCAGAGGTACCTGACAACTGAGTCACATCCCCAGCCTTTTTTATATTTTATTTTGCGACAGGGTCTTACCAAGTTGTTTAGGGCCTCACTAAGTTGCCAAGGCTGGCTTTGCTCTTGCGATCCTCCTGCCTCAGACTCCAGAGTAGCTGGGGTTACAGGCTGCTGCCCTCAGCTGGTTTTTCAAAGGTCTTATTTCACATGGGTTTAGTCCTTTACTCATAACAAGGAGGATCCCTCACTAATGAAGAAGTTTATAAATTTAGAACAGAATTTACTATGTACAAGTACAAGTTGAAATAGAAAATAGCTCAGAAAAGAGTAGCTGAGTGAATACAGTTCCCATATAAATTTCTCCAATTCCTAGGAGAGTAAATAAGAGAAAACATCAGAGGCTGCCACCCTCCCACAGTATTAATGTAGCACTAAGAAAGCAAGAAAATTTAACTGAAATGATTAAAATGTGCCTATGATACCAGTGCAAACCCATTAAGCACTCATTGTGGAGCTGGATTGTTAACTGAGAACTCCTGATCGTTGTATTTCTCTTAGCTCATGACTCTGATCCCATTTGACTCACAAAAAAAAGGTGTAATTTTTCCAGCCCCCAGTTTCCCCATGGTTTTCTATTTCACTAAGAGCTTGCGGGTCACAATAAGATTGTTCTTATGTATCTTGGGTTTCTCTTTAAAAGCTGAAAAATTACATTCTATTTAAGAGGTTTTCATTTTCTAGTATGCCAGGTGAAATCCAAATTAATTTTAAGAAAAATTAAAAATTGTAGGTGTCATGGATAATTATAGATGGTACTTCTTAGAAGCAGAAATTATATATATATATATTATATATATATAATATATATATATATATACTCAAAAATGTACACAATAAAAAATGACAGAACTTAAACTGCCTTGCCTCTTTTTTTTATAACATTAAACGTTTTTATGGAGAAGATAGCTAGTTGGACTTATTCACTTTTATACCTATTTAATCATGGTCTCCTTTTTACATTCCACTGTTAGGTTGTCATTTCTCCAAGCCCCATTTGAAACATAAACCATGACGGGACTAATACCTTTCCTCTACAATGATCTGCTATATCCAAGTTTAAGTTATTCTGTAGCTATCACATTAATTATGTCTATCTGTTAAATTATTCCCTCAAGTCCTATAGACATTCCTTGAAATTGAGCATTCATTTTGTATTTATGCATATTTCATTATGTTATAGAACATTATATTAAGAGAAGCAATCACAAGGATTGACTTTTATGATAAATAACCTAACATACACAGTCCTTCCTTTCTGCTTGCTTAGTCATGCTCATTTTCATAATATGTGTTGAAGAATAAGGAAACTGCTGCTTATCCCAGTTGACAATCTTCTTCTACCTTTGTCACATTTCACTGCTTTTGTGAACTCTGCCTTCAAGCTATGATGAGGCTGATATCTATCACTATTTAGTAGCACTCTCATTATGGTTTTTTTACATCATAGAGTTAAACTGAAAGAAATCTATAATGACTAAATGATTATTTTTTTTTTTTGGAGCATTCGAAGTTATGTGATGGTACCTCTGTGTTTCTTCAATGGCAAAAATGGCAAAAAAATCATATAGAGGTATAATGTATATATTGTATATAATATATAATGCATATAAAGTGGAACTTTATCATACATAATGTATAGCATTAGGTGTTATATTTATGTGTTTATATACAAATCTACTCTTAGATGCTTAAATTCTTGAAGCAAACATTTAGGAGAATATTCATTTATTTACCAGGACAGGATTCACTTAGCTCTTCCAGTTTGCCAAGAATTGTTTCAAGCTCTAAGTAGAGAGGTTACAAAGTTGAAGAAGATACAGTACAATGATGTAAATATACATAGGGTATTTTGGGAGACAGATTGCGGATTAATTCAGCCAAGGAATTAAGAGAAAACTTCTATGTCTCTTAAGACTTAGAGATTTTATTTTTTTTTTAATTTTTTTTAAATTTTTTATTGTTGGCTGTTCAAAACATTACATAGTTCTTGATATATCATATTTCACACTTTGATTCAAGTGGATTATGAGCTCCCATTTTTACCCCATATACAGATTGCAGAATCACATCAGTTACACATCCATTGATTTACATATTGCCATACTAGTGTCTGTTGTGTTCTGCTGCCTTTCCTATCCTCTACTATCCCCCCTCCCCTCCCCTCTTCTCTCTCTGCCCCCTCTACTGACATTCATTTGTCCCCCTTGTATTATTTTTCCCTTTCCCCTCACTTCCTCTTGTATGTACTTTTGTATAACTCTGAGGGTCTCCTTCCATTTCCATGCAATTTCCCTTCTCTCTCCCTTTCCCTCCCACCTCTCATCCCTGTTTAATGTTAATCTTCTTCTCATGCTCTTCGACCCTACTCTGTTCTTAGTTACTCTCCTTATATCAAAGAAGACATTTGGCATTTGTTTTTTAGGGATTGGCTAGCTTCACTTAGCATAATCTGCTAAGACTTAGAGATTTTAAATAGGAACTGGGCAAAGAAAGATATTTAAGGCAAAGGACTATAAAAGTGTGCATCATTTTAAGCCTCACAATCCATGATAATTTGGCAAAAACAAGTTCAGTGAGGTGATGGGGGCAGAAATCAGAATAATATGAGTGCAAAAGTGTTTGCAAAGTGGTAAAGGGGCTATGAATGTTATGGATTGAATTGGGCCCCCTCAAAAATTCACATGTTGAAGCACATGTGATGGTGCATACCTGTAATACCAGCTTCTCAAACTAAGGCAGAAGGATTGCAAGTTTTAGGCCAGCCTGGGCAATATAGTAAGATCCTGTCTCAAAAAATAAAAAGGGCTGGAGATAAAGCTCAATGCTTGCCTAGTATATGCATGGTCCTGGGTTTGCCTGAGTGCAACAAAAAAAAAAATTTAAAAAAGAAATTCATATGTTAAAGTCATAACCCCCAATAATTAGGATTAAAAAATCAAGTCTTTAAAAAAGTAATCAAGTTAAAATGAAGGCATTGGACACTACTTCAATATAATTTCTCTCCTATCCAGAGAAGGAGATGGGACATAGATATGCACAGATGAAGATCAAGTAAAGATACAGAGAAAAAATGGCCTTTTAAAAGCCAAAAACAGAGGCCTCAGAAAATAACTCACCCCATCCATTACCTTTATTTCTAACTTCTAGTCTCTAGAACTGTGAGAGAGTAAATTGATGTTTAAGCCACCCAGCCTGCAGTGATTTGTGATGGTAGCCCTAAACTAATGCAAGGAGCAACAGGAACCCCTGTAGCAGCAATGAGGAAATCACTAAAGCCTCTCATACTTCTTGCTACCACAAGCAAGAGGAGAAACATTCACAACTATCAAAGTTTTCTAAAAAAGAGAGTGTCATCTGCTCATTCTAATCATTAATTATAATTAGTTAAAATATATTCCAGGCTAACTGTATGCCAATTAAATGTGTCATCAAAACTGTTGGTGTGCATGCTATTTTGTTGTTTAAATTTATATATTTGTCTTGCTTAAAGGATATAAACTCCTTGGCAGCAAGATTTAGGTCTATTTCTTGTGTCCTCATATTGCCTTCACATAGAAATATTTTTATAAATGTTAGATAAACTAAAAGATATACTCCTTGCAATATAAAAGACCACAGGCTTCATTTTAATATATAATCCTGGAAATAATACATGACAAAATGCTTATACTTATAAAGTTTATTATCTGAGTTCCTCTTAGCAATAAGTATTGAAATAGAGGTAGTAAAAGTTCTATCTGATGTTATAAATTACAATGAAAGATATTTTTAAAAGGTTGTTTATCTTAACTACAGAGTGTATATGTCTATTTCTTCATTCTTTTTACTGGTAAAGGGAGGAAGAAATATGAAAAGGTAAAGTGGCATTTTCATTGCTGGCATGTCCCTAGGCACCTTGAACAGTGTGCCAAAGAAACAAGAGGTCAGATGCTATTAAAGACATGCAGCATCGTATCAGAGAATTGTTCATTAGCTAGAGTGCTAGGAGACCATGTACTTCTCTGAAGGGTCATATATAATAACTTTGATCTCCAAATTTATGACTGAAAAGTCCTTGATCATGTTAACACCATTGCTTTTTGGCTGTGTTTCATTCTAATCATGATGAATTTTCTTAAGATATACACCTTTCATGTTCAGGTAGAAATACCCTAAGATATGATTAATGGTTAGCACTAAATTGGATTTTTTTCCCTATACAGGAAAACAATCAAAAGTCAGACAAGCAACCAAATCAACATTCACAAGAGAGCTGCTTTTTCAAGGAATCAGCATAAAGAAAACTATTGAAACTCAGTGCAATGCCGAGCTTTTGTATGGGGGTTAGAAAGCAGCTGTCTCATGACTTTAAAATTGTACTTTCACTATTTCAAGTGGAGTCTGAAAGTGGAAACTGTATAAGGGAGGCACGAGGTATAGACAAGAGGCAGGGAATATGGGACCCTTGAATCTGAGTCTGAAGTAGTCATGTAATGCCTGGTCCCTGTAATTACAGCAATAAATATTCTGCTTCCTAATAATTCTTTCAGTCAACTGAATTAATCAAAAACAGGAAAACAAAATAACTTTTGTGTTGATTTCCTTCCTACCCTTGTTTCAAACTTAACATCACAAGAACATATATATTTGGGGCTGGGGTTGTGGCTCAGTGATAAAGCACTTGTCTTAGCATGTGTGATACACTGGGTTTAATTCTCAGCACTGCATTTAAATAAATAAAAATAAAGGTCTTTGAAGACTGAATATATACATATACATATATATATATATATGTATTTGTATATATATGTATATATACATATATGTATGTATTGCATATATATAAATATACATATGTATGTATTATATCCAAATACATACATACATATATGTGTGTGTGTGTGTGTGTGTGTGTGTGTGTGTGTATATATATATATATATATATATATATATATTTGGGTGTTGCAAGATTTTTCACATGATCATGGGATTTCAGCATTAGAAGACATGTTAAAAGGCAGTTAGACCCTGCCCTTCATCCAAACATCAAACAATCTCTCTGAGAGTTCTAACGTTAGCACATATCAGATTTGCCTGGGGGGGCTGGGATAAACAAAGATGGCTCTGACCTACCTGGCTAAGTTTTCTTCAGTAGTTGTGGAGTGGCACTGGAGTCTTTCTATTCTAACAATCTCCAAGATGACAGTGGCGTTGTTGGTCTGAGATCACACTTGGAGAACTTTTGCACTAGATTATGATTTTAGTCTTGTGATCACATTTAGTGGTAGGAAATCACTAACTTAACCAATAATTATCAAGTGGCCACTGTCTGATTGGAATTGTGATGGTGTAAACAAATAATAGAAAAAGGTAACTTAATAAGCTTAAATTTAATAAAAGAAATAGACATAGAGAAAATTTCAATCTAATATATTTCATGATAATATACACATAGATATGGGGTATTGTGAGAGCATAAAGGAGGGTGCAGGGCTGCCTTCATGGAAAACAGTTCAGCCACCTAAGCATAAACTTGAAAGGGGGAAACTTGGAATGGAATCCCAGGCAGAGAAAACAGTAGAAAAAGTGGTACAGAAGCAAAAATAACTAGTATGACCTGGAAGCAGCAGAGATGGCAAACATACAATTTTATTATACATTACAGTAAAATAAATGTCTTGAAAATGAGTCAGCCACCATGAGCATAAAGGATCTATGTGTATTTCCTTAATTCCTGGTAATGATATTTCAAATATTAAATGTGATAGAATGTTATAAATTTCTATATCATCTATATTTTTCTCCACTAAATACCTCTTTAGAAAAATTATCTGATTATGAGAAAACTCTACTATGCTGTAAAGTCCTTAATATTTGAATGCCCTGAATGACCTAGAAGATTTGTTTCTACCTAAAGGAACATAAAAGTTGTTTTTATGTTGTTTTCCCCAAAGTGAAGAAAAAAACATTTCACCTTGTTTTTAAGTGAAAACCAAATGATAGGAAAGGTAATGGGCCTTTTGCTTTTCCAGGGCACCTAGAAGTCAAGTAATGAGGGGTCTGGTAATGTGCCCTCTCTGTGAAAGCTTTTAGAAGTACGAGCTCTGCCCTGGGAAGTGGGTCACAGAACTCTGCCCTTAGCACCTTCCATCAAACTGCCTCCTGCCTTGTTGACTCTCAGGGGAGGGCAAAGGAGCTCTTTGTCTATGAATTTCAGTGCCATCATGGAATTTGGTGGGACAGAGAATAATAAAAGCAGAGAATTAGTAACCAAATGAGATGTTCTCAGGCCTGAAGAAAGGTAATAGGTAATACAGTCATAGCCAAACTGAGCCTGGTGGTTTGAGAGAAATTGGGAAGCATACATGTGATGTTGAGTAGAAGACTCTGATACTACATGCTGTAGGTTTCCAGCTCTATACCTCTCTAAAACAGGCTCAGCAGAACTAGAGTGCTTGGCTATATTTGAGTAAACAAAGAGGGTATATAGAGGACACATACGAGAATTTCTCTATTGATAATAGTTACCTGTACTTTCCAAAAGATGTTGGCACATAAGAACTTTCAAACAGTTTTTGTTTTTGTTTTGTGGTGATGCAGACGATAGAACCAAGGGCCTTCCTCTTAATTGGTCAGAACTGCCTCCAACTACCGGTATGACTTTCAGGTCTCACAACTCACATGATATTTGAAGGATAGCACACATTATATTTGGAGTAAATTATCTAATTTCTAGGTGGAAGAGTTAGAAAGTTAGTGTTTAATTTAAAGAAGAGATGATGAGGCAGAGAGGTGGGAATAGTAAATATTTCACTAAATAGGATAAATTCAGGAGAATTTTCAGTGGTAACCCTAATAGAGACCAATTAAAAAGAGTTTCGAGGGCTGAGGTTGTGGCTCAAGGGGTAGAGCACTCACCTAGCATGTGTCAGGCACTGGGTTCTATCCTCAGCACCACATAAAAATAAATAAAGGTATTGTGTCCATCTGCAACTAAAAATATATATTTAAAAATGGGGGGGGGGTTAGAGTAAAATATTCAAATTACTCCAAGATTTCAAACTTGAGTGACCATGTGTCTAGAGATGCTTTAACTAGGAGATAAAATCTGAGATGCCATTGCTTCTTTAGGTTGCATTACCTGATAAGCCAGAAATGTGCATAGAAGTCAGGTGCATGGCATATGTTAGTGTTGGTTTTTACCTCCATATTTTAGGTTCATATGTTGATGTTAAGACATGGGTTAATTTGATTCAAAACTAAGGAAAAATGAATCAGTGTTGGCCATGGGTAGAATAATGATAGGAAAAGTCATAGAGGGATAATGGCACCCAGACAGAATATGAAGTTGCCCCCTCTAAAACTATTGTTCTGCCATGCCTGAAATCCCATTATTAAAGATTTAGTCTATGCATAAGATGTTTCTTCTTCTTGAAGTTTTCTTTAGAAATTCAAATATTCATGAGAATGATGAGTTTATCACTTTCATTTTTTATTGACAAATTGAAATGAACACACACAAAATTTTATGGAAATTAATGTTAATTAAAATATGATATTTAGCATAATGCTAGTGATATAGCAAGTGCTAATTACTATCTCCAACCCAGAGACTGGAAAACAGCAATTACAACAATTTTACAATATTAAATTCCTTTTAACTTATTATTAATATTGTTCAAACAACTCTTCTGAAGAATTTAAATTACAATGTGAACAACTGCCATTTTTCTGGAATTATTTGCACAATCTCAGAAGTTGGGGAATGCAACAATTTTTTTCTAATTTCCCACTCTTTACATAGTAAACTTTTACTTAAATGGAAACAACTACTGGGAAGTCACATTGCAATCATATAAAGTTAACGACTATATAAACACCAGACCAGCTTGTACACTGGCAATCTGAATATATTTACAAAATCTCTATAGGGAACTTTGATTCCTTCAGAGCCAAAATAAAAAATATACCAAAATTTTGGAGAGCACTGCAATGGTTCCTAAACTCTGCTATAAATTAGAATCACCTGGGTAAACTTTTGAATGCCCACTGCCCAGATAAAAACTAATACCACCTAAGTGAAAATGTCTGGAGTGGGAGCTTGGCTTTCCTGTTTTTAGGATACCCAGGTGATGTTTTAAAATGTTCTGCAAAATTTGAAAATCACTTGAGTAAGGTAACCGTTTTTATTTGCCCTATCTGTTTAGAAAACATTTGAAGTTTTATATAAAACTTAGTTTGGGAAAACAATGGGAATAATTTCCTGATACCTTCCTCCCACTAATCCATGAACACGATCCTTCTCAACGTACTTCTTTCACAATCCAATGTTATGTGGCTTTACGGCAAAGAAAACAAAGAAGATCAGAGGAGTGTCAGACAGTTCTCAGTAATTCAGCAGTAGGGAAATTTGAGCATTACAACGTAAATTCCCTGATTTTATCCAGAGGTCTCCTTGTGTGCAGCACTCTAGTTGGTATTGGTTCTATCTCCCCTTGTTTCTGAGCACAATCAGATTAAGTTCAGGTTGAAAGACTTAGGGCCCTAACTCTGATCAGTGGGATAGAAATGATTAATAGTGATTACAATGAGCCATGCCTTCCCTCTTGGTACACCTGTGGGAGTCAGTCTACAATGATTGTGAGCTTGTCAATTTCCCCTTGTAACTATGCAGACCAGTTGATATATTTTGAAGCTATGTCACAAGTTGCATGAAAATTAATGATTTGTACATTTTTTTTGGTGGATTTTCAGATTGCTAAATATTCTTCCATTTTTTCTATTAATATCTTTCTTGTCTCAAATGACTTTTAGTTTGATATTAATATGCTACTTTTCAGTAGTTTGGGTTGTTTCCTCTAAAAATTATTTTTCTGTATTGAAAATATAAGATGACTTTTAATACATTTATTTTGAAGACCGACTGGTTTGGGATGACCTCTGCCTCTTAGCCTTGATTTTTCATTTACCCACTCTGGCAGACCATTTCAGTGCCCAACATTTTGGTATCTAACCTCACCACCTGCTGCTTCTTTCTAGCAGAACACTGGGTTGGTTTGGGTTTTGACCTTTGCTGGGTATTGCCTTAGGAGTCTGAGCTTCATTTCTTTAAGCCAGTTCTATCATTTCATTTTATGTTCTGGTGATTGATTTTTACCAAATGAGTAGCCAAAGGAAGCTTGCCATGGGGCTTCTGGAGATTTTCTCCTTAGGTAAAAAGGAAGAGGCCCTCAGCCCTTCCTTCTTGTTTGAATGCCAGTGTTGGAAGGTGTGATACTTGCATTCATGGTGACCATATTTCAATCAAAAGGGGACATCTAAAAAGAATAGGCAATCCCCCTCAAGGGTATTCCACGTTTCTGAAAGATGTAGATTTCAACAATAAGACACTTTGTGTGGAACTTGCTTATACAGACAGAAAATGCCCAGTGGGTGGTTCTGAATGAGCTGAGGCAGGCATTCTGCTGGCCTCTTTGAGATCCCAGGTGTCTGAGATTGGGAGTGGTGGCTGAATGGATGGTCAAGAGCAGAACTAAATTCTAATTCTGTTCATGGTTATAAAATCCTCAAAATAATTCCCTTTGTTGCTGGTTGCACTGATCTCTCTCCCCCGACACTTTGCTCCCTCCTCTCTCTACTTCTTCCCATTTCAGGGAAATCTCTCTATAATTGAGGTGAAATTTATTACTTGTTCACAGGAATCTTTTCTGTTGTGGCTTCTGTTTTTGATATTCCAAAGTCAAGTATTTTCCTTTTTCTCCCTTATTTTTGCGGGTTTTTTACCTTCCTAATACCATGAATTAAAAGTGACTAGCTGACTGGATGGGAAAAATTTCAGTAGCAAAGAGAAATGATTTTAGAAAATTAGTTGTTACACTACATTTTTAAACTTTAAGAGTAATATTGGAAATTTTATGAATAATGATAGAATATTCTCACTATAAAAACTCAAATGATGTTATTCAATGTAGAGCAGTAAATGAAAGTCCTCTTTCATAACACTTTCATCCGACTCCTAAGATTTTTACTTTTGAAAAAAAATTTTTTTTCTTAGTTGTAATAAGGATATAATACTGTCCTTTTATTTTTTAAAATTTATTTATTCTAATTTTTTATACATGACAGCAGAATGAAGTTCAATTCATAGTACACATATAGAGCACAATTTTTAATTTCTCAGTTGTACACAAAGTAGCATTACACCATTTGTGTCTTCATACATGTAGTTAGGGTAATGATGTCCATTTCATTCCACCATCTTTTCTACTCACTCCCTTCTCTTTGCTGTATCTAAAGTTTCTCCACTCCTCCCATGCTCCCCACCACCCGCATTATGGATAAGCATTCGCATTATCTAAGAAAACATTTGGGTTTGGTTTCTGGGGATTGGCTGACTTCACTTAGCATGATATTCTCCAACTCTATCCATTTACCTACAAATGCCATGATTTTATTCTCTTTTAATGCTGAGTAATATTCTATTGTGTACATATACCACAGTTTCGTTATCCATTCATGTATTTATGGGTATCTAAATTGCTTCCACAGTTTAGCTATTATGAATTGTGCTCCTATAAACATTGATAAGGCTGTATCACTGTAGTATGCTGTTTTTAAGTCCTTTGGGTATAAGCTGAGGAGTGGCATAGCTGGGTCAAATGGTGGTTCCATTCCAAGTTTCCTAAGGAATCTCCATACTGCTTTCCATATTCACTGCACCAATTTGCAGTCCCACCACCAATGTATGAGGATGCATTTTTCCCCAAATCCACACCAATACTTGTTGTTATTTGTAATCTCAATAGCTGCTATTCTGACTAGATTGAGATGAAATCTTAGAGTAGTTTTGATTTGCATTTCTAATCCCCAGCACCACAAAAGAAAAAAAAAAAAGAAAGAAAGAAAGAAATGAATAAAGAATGTCAAGGATTTTCAGTGTAGATCAGTCATAGAGTATTTGTGTTGCTTTTATTTATTTATTTTTATGTGGTGCTGAGGATTGAACTCAGTGCCTCACACGTGCCAGGAAGGTGCTCTACCACTAAGCCACATTCCCTGCCCCAAGATAATTTTCTTTTACAGATGCTTTTGTTATTAGTTATTTAGTTTCAAGACCCTTGATCTATGCATTTACACACAGAGATATTTTATATGACATATATAACTTTATGGAAATTTTTATCCATAATTCATGATTTTTGATTCTATTATGACATATCTCTTCTAAAATTAATATCTTTCACTAGAAATCTTTTAATGTCTTTAATGTAGATATTTAACATGAATCTTTAATATAGATCCATCCCATTTTTAAAGCAAGTGTGATTTATTTATGTCTAGTGACAAATCATAATATAATTAACTATCGTCTTATTGATGGATAGCTTTAGAAAGATGTCCCTTTCCCCATAATCATCAGCATGATATCACTTGTTAACCAGACTGCATTTCTTCTAAGTACTCAGGGGATATCATTTATGCCCCAAACAATATTTACATGGTAACCAGTTTCTTTCTGAATTAGTGAAATCTTAAGCTCATATTTCAATTTTCCCTTTGTATCTGGAATGTTTTTATGGATATTTCTTTACTTAAAGTTTAGTAACTGCATGATTGATTTCTTTTGTTTTCCTTCTCCCCTACAACATATTGATTTTCTCTTATGAATTAGTGAAAAAATTCTAGTCTTCCAGTCAGGACCCTTGGGCCCTTGAGCCCTTTATGTGTAATGAAGAGGCTTCAAGTCAGGACCCTTGGGCCCTTGGGTCCTTTATTTGTAATGAAGAGGCTTAGACTAGTTGACTTTTAAAATACTGTGTGTCTTTGATTCAACCTCATTTATTGACCTGCTAACTTGAGAAGAGGGTCCCTTGTCATGAAGCAAGAGCTCCATGACACTTAACAGTTGATATTTATTTTCTAGTCTTGGTTTGAGAGAATTTAATTAAATACTAAGTTTGTTAGTTATATGTGACTTTACATATGCTTAGATCTAAATACTTTTTATAGCTCTTAGTACTATTTTAAATAGCATCTTGTTTTCTATTATATTTTTCTAATTTGTAATCTATTTTTTTTATTGTTGGTTGTTCAAAACATTACATAGTTCTTGATATATCATCTTTCACACTTTGCTTCAAGTGGGTTATGAACTCCCATTTTTAGCCCATATACAGATTGCAGAATCACATCAATTACACATCCATTGATTTACATATTGCCATACTAGTGACTGTCATGTTCTGCTACCTTTCCTATCCTCTACTATCCCCCCTCCCCTCCCCTCCCCACCCCTCTTCTCTCTCTACCCCCTCTACTGACCTTCATTTCTCCCCCTTGTATTATTTTTCCCTTTCCCCTCATTTCCTCTTGTATGTTCTTTTGTATAACCCTGAGGGTCTCCTTCCATTTCCATGCAATTTCCCTTTTCTCTCCCTTTCCCTCCCACCTCTCATCTCTGTTTAATGTTAATCTTCTTCTCATGCTCTTCGTCCCTACTCTGTTCTTAGTTACTCTCCTTATATCAAAGAAGACATTTGGCATTTGTTTTTTAGGGATTGGCTAGCTTCACTTAGCATAATCTGCTCTAATGCCATTCATTGCCCTGCAAATTCTATGATTTTTGTCATTTTTTAATGCAGAGTAATACTCCATTGTGTATAAATGCCACATTTTTTTAATCCATTCGTCTATTGAAGGGCATCTGGGTTGGTTCCACAGTCTTGCTATTGTTAATTGAGCTGCTATGAACATCGATGTAGCAGTGTCCCTGTAGCATGCTCTTTTTAGGTCTTTAGGGAATAGACCGAGAAGGGGAATAGCTGGGTCAAATGGTGGCTCCATTCCCAGCTTTCCAAGAAATCTCCATACTGCTTTCCAAATTGGCTGCACCAATTTGCAGTCCCACCAGCAATGTACAAGTGTACCCTTTTCCCCACATCCTCGCCAGCACTTGTTGTTGTTTGACTTCATAATGGCTGCCAATCTTACTGAAGTGAGATGGTATCTTAGGGTGGTTTTGATTTGCATTTCTCTGACTGCTAGAGATGGTGAGCATTTTTTCATGTACTTGTTGATTGATTGTATGTCCTCCTCTGAGAAGTGTCTGTTCAGGTCCTTGGCCCATTTGTTGATTGGGTTGTTTGTTATCTTATTGTCTAATTTTTGGAGTTCTTTGTATACTCTGGATATTAGGGCTCTATCTGAAGTGTGAGGAGTAAAGATTTGTTCCCAGGATGTAGGCTCTCTATTTACCTCTCTTATTGTTTCTTTTGCTGAGAAAAAACTTTTTAGTTTGAGTAAGTCCCATTTGTTGATTCTAGTTATTAACTTTTGTGCTATGGGTGTCCTATTGAGGAATTTGGAGCCCGACCCCACCGACTGTAGATCGTAGCCAACTTTTTCTTCTATCAGACGGCGTGTCTCTGATTTGATATCAAGCTCCTTGATCCATTTTGAATTCACTTTTGTGCATGGCGAGAGAAAGGGATTCAGTTTCATTTTGTTGCATATGGATTTCCAGTTTTCCCAGCACCATTTGTTGAAGATGCTATCCTTCCTCCATTGCATGCTTTTAGCCCCTTTTTCAAATATAAGATAGTTGTAGTTTTGTGGATTGGTTTCTGTGTCCTCTATTCTGTACCATTGGTCCACCCGCCTGTTTTGGTACCAGTACCATGCTGTTTTTGTTACTATTGCTCTGTAGTATAGTTTGAAGTCTGGTATCGCTATACCGCCTGATTCACACTTCCTGCTTAGCATGTTTTTGCTATTCTAGGTCTTTTATTTTTCCATATGAATTTCATGATTGCTTTCTCTATTTCTACAAGAAATGCCGTTGGGATTTTGATTGGCATTGCATTAAACCTATAGAGAACTTTTGGTAATATCGCCATTTTGATGATGTTAGTTCTGCCTATCCATGAACAGGGTATATTTTTCCATCTTCTAAGATCTTCTTCTATTTCTCTCTTTAGGGTTCTGTAGTTTTCATTGTATAAGTCTTTCACCTCTTTTGTTAGGTTGATTCCCAAGTATTTTATTTTTTTTTGAAGATATTGTGAATGGAGTGGTTGTCCTCATTTCCATTTCAGAGTCTAATTTGTAATCTAATGTAGAGAAATTTGATTTACTTTTTAATTAATCTTACATCCATCTGCCTTTTTTAACTGTCTTATTAGTTCTTACTATTTTGCATGTGGATTCTTTGGGGTTTTATGAATAAATCATAGAAATTGTAAATAATGTATTCCATGGATAACTTTGGTTCATTATAATGCATCTTATGCATACTTTTTTAAACACAATAACTTTTTTGAATACATTTTTAAGGATTTTTCCTCCACAAAGGTAACTAATATCAAATATTTACATAAATCCAGTTCATGTTTTAATAATTTTCTTATAAATATGTCTGAAGAAACAATATGCAGAATTGATTTGAGTGACTATGTATTTAAATAATTGTCATAATTGAATATACTACAACTTATTTCAACTCTATTCTTTGAATATTGTTTTTACATTTTATCCATGTTAATTTATATAGGTCTAGTTTCTTTTAATTACTTGATATTATAACAATAAATGATGTACCATCTTTTACTTTTCATTCAAACAATTGAAATTTCATTCAAACAATTGAATTGTTTCTATTCCTTCTCTAGGAAAAAAATAATATTTCATAGAACAGTCTATATACTTCTTCTGAGAGTTAAGAAGGGTGTTTGTCTTTAGTTACTTTCAACACTCCATCTCTGGCCAGCAGTTTGAATTTCAAATGAAATGAAAACTCCCCCAAACAAAGTGGTCTGATCAATAGTCCAGAAGGTAAGAGGTTAAGTTTAGGCATCTGGTGGGATCTCCAGGAGACCCTGAAGTTCCAGATTCTCCTCCCCTTCCTTCTTCCAGGAGAAATGTGGAGGAAAGATGAATTTGAAGACTGTGAGTAGGTAAAGGAAGAGATCTTAGGAGCTGAATCTGTTACTGAGGTCTTCAAGTAGACTTTGAGGCACTGAGCACCCTGCCTTCTGAGAACTTCTCTCCCAAGTATGTTTGTAATTAAGATGATGCCAAGAACATATGGCTACCTGGGCCATATGGTCATGCAGACCTGATGCTTTATCATCATCTTCTCTTGTTCATACACTCTGTGTCCTGTTATTGAGTACCTACCTGACTTTGGTACTCAAGTAGTGTGAACCACAGTAGCTAAGGGACCAGGGATACTAGAGGCCATCTTATGAAGCATATTAATCCATAGATTGAAGGTGAAAGAGGAGGCCAAGATAAGATCAAAAAAGAATGACAAGTGTAGAAGAGAAGATCTCAGAGCTGAGAGTGTTTTCTCAAATATTGTTAAGTGATTCCTCTTACCACTCCTCAGATACTTCCTGAGGCATCCTTGTTTCTAAGACTGGCCACAAATCTGGGTTCACTCAATGAAAGAATCAGGTACTGCCATTATTTCACTGATTCCTCAGATTAGTCCTTCTGCCAAGTTCTCCATCTCTGATACACACTCTACAAGAGTGATCTTTCTCTGAAACCACTTTCTATCTATTCCTGTAGTCTTATGAGTGTCTCCTTCACCTGTCTCACATCTTCCTAAAATGCCATCAGGTGAATGTAAAACTTGATGATCATGTTTTTCTTCATATCTCAGAAACTTCTGATAAATTTTATCTGATTTATGTCTGTCTTCACAAATCAATAATTCTTTGCATCTCTATAGAAATGAGCTAATCCATTAGTAATCTTTGTTTCTCTTTTTCTTCTTTGGTAAAACGTTTACATCTTATAAGGTTTTCTGTTTGTTTCTCTTCCACTTTGAATCTTTTTTAACTTTATCTTTTGCTGTTTTGGTAAACTTTCAATTTCTAATTTCCTCACAAGCATTTAGAGCTTATTTCTCACAAATTAGAAGATGTTTGTGTGTGAAAAAGTAAAAATCTCACTGGTTTTCTTGCAATTATGGAAGCCTCCCTCTCTGGCAATTCTTGAAGCAAGCCCATAGAGACCCAGAGTTGAGTTTTAAGAACAAAGCTCAAAGGAGAATACCCTCCCAGCAAATTAGAGTCCCTGGACATTTGCCTAAGCTCATCTTTTAATTTACATCTAATTAAGAAGATTTAAGTGAAATTCATAGGGTAAATGTACCTTAAAGCTCATTTAAATATTAATAACCAAAAAGAAAGAAAATGATAATAAAAATCCTAAATTAGAAGGAAACTGCACTTAAAATAAAACTGGGGAATGGTCCCATATCATAAATTATAAAGAATATCTGCTACACATTGTGAAAGTTGCCGATTTTTAATCTGTGCTCTGGTGTGTGTGTGTGTGTGTGTGTGTATGTGTGTGTGTTTATGTGTGTGTGAAGGTACAGAGGTTCACCTTTTTACACATGACCACCACGACGCAACTGAGGGATTTATGAGTGTTCTGGCATGGATTCAGAATTAATTGGAAAGGACACCTCTGGGTACTACATTTGCTGGGAAGTCACAGATGAAGCGCTGTCTCCTGGAGATGCATCTTTGTGTAGAGGCAAGAAGAATAGCCTCAAGATGCTAGCTATGCCCTTGTGTGCATGTCCCCTTCTGGTCCCCCTTTCCAAGAACCTCTCCATCCTTAGCATACAGAATGCATTTCATAGCAAGAACAGTGTTGCCATCTGGCCAGGCTGGCAACGAAAAACCCCACAAACACAGAAATACCTTTTGAGGGGGATCAGGGATGGCTCTGAGACCTCAGCTCCCATGATGGAAGGCAAGGGAAGCAAGGGAGGCAAGAGGAAAGAGAGGAGACAGCACGTCTGAAACTCTCTTATTTATTGGGGGAAAGCCATTCATAGAATATTCCACCCAAATAAGGCAAGGGATTGTGTTTCAAAGGGTAGGGTCTTGCGGTCAGCAGATTGATTGACATCTTAGAAAGCCACACCCATCTCAGGTGCTGTGTGGGATCACAGGCAGAGCTAGAGGAAAGGCCATATTCATCACACACCCCAAGAAGCGCGTTACACCAGTCTAGTCCCCTCATAGCTCAAAGGGGCATAGCTCTCACACACAGCCCATGGATTTCTCAAAACAGAACAGGACATTTGCCTCGTTCTCCCTCATCACACTTTTCCCCCAAAATATTCATTGTGAGTTGTTCCCATTCCCCATAATCCTCTTCTCTCACTTCATTTGTTTTCTATCATCTCTTCCCTGCAGAATGGCCTGCTAACTCAATGGGGGTAGATCCAAAGATCGAAAGAAATATACCAGTGATTCCAAAATAACAGTGCAGACACATCATGAAAACTTCAAAACATTTATCCTGACACATTTTTAAAAAGTCACACCAGCAGTATATTAAAAGTCTCACTGGAAAAACTCAAAGGATTAAGAAATTGAGTAAAACTTAATTTTCCTTATTCCTCCTCCAATTTATTCCAATTCTTGAAGTTAACTTTATTAACCATTTGCTATGTAAACTTTCATTTTTTTCCCACATGCACAAGCAAAATTTTCTTTTTTTCACATAGAACACAAACTAGGTCACCTCAGAATACCATAATTCTGTGACTCACTCTCTCCCAGTGAGTCATCCACTGATAAAGTAGACCCTTTTCCTGGAGAAGTATTTCCAAAAGCTAATAGTTAATATCTACTGAGTGCTTCTTGTGTGTAACAGACTCGTCTGTGTTTTTGTAATTATCACATGCAATTGTCACAACATCTTCATGTTATAGACACAGTTGGTAACCCCATGTGACAGGTAAGCACAGAAAATGGCAAGTGGCTTGTCTGTGGTATCAGAGCAAATCAAAATACAGGCCTTCATTACTGTGCTCTATTGCCTCCATCTGGCAAATTGACAAATTTGCCACTAAACTTCTAACAATCACATTAGGTTTTTATTTCTTTTAAGAACAGCATGGATTGTTATACGGAGCAATAATCAAACTGTAATTTTTTTCAAACCCTATTTAGCTGAGGGAAGCAGTGACTATATACTATAGGTTCCAGGTTTTTACCCCTCCCCTTTGTATTATAGCTTCCTGAATGAAATATATGTAACGTCAAACCTAAGAAATAGTCCAAATAGTCCCAGAAAGATGAAGATATGTAGAAAAGTACTTAAATTTGACCAGTCCTGGTAGTATAGTATTACTGGGGCCAAGATGCAGAGCCATAGAAAACCTTGCCCTGGGTCTACTCCACTAACTGCCATGGTCCTTTGGGGCAGTTGCTTTGCTAGCTTCTTGGTACAGCAGCATCTTCAATTTGAGAGAATCATAAGATACCCTTACATTTAGTTAGCAGCTGCACATTCTTGATGCAATAATATTTTTCAAAGTGTGGGAGGACATCAAGCTATGAAAATATCCTTGGAGAGATTTACTTATTAACTTTAGTATTTTCAACCTTCCTAGTACTATTTTTTAACTAAACACCAGGAGATTCCTTTAATTTTTCAGATGCATTTTGTTTTTCCTTTGTCTAATGAATTTTCAAATACGTTTTGAAGAGCTATTAAACTTGGAATAAAATAGACTTTTTTAAAAAATAAGAAGACAGTGCTGATGACAAGAAGAAAAAGCCCTAAAATTGAAAATAGTCTTCATTATAGCCTAACCTTTGGAAAAGTGGGCACAAGCTTTCTAGTTCAGGGTGTACAAATAAAAATCAAGGATTCTCTGGGGCATCTCTGGGGTCCTTGTATCTGATTCTGATGGGCCTCCTTCATTTCTGACAAATAGGATTGATACATAAAAAGCAAGATGTTTAAATATGACTATCAGAAAAACAAACAGTACATTTTGAATGTGTGCTCCAAATATTAACAAGATACACTAAAGTCATTATTTGTGGTCTATTTGAAAGTCAAACTGAATTGGTGTCTTATTTTTTGTCAGCTTAATCTGCCAACCTACTGATGGACTCTGATGGAGTCACTCAGGGGATGCTCACAATGGCTTTTGAACACTTACATGTTGCATGAGTTTGGGGTATACTTGAAATCCTTTATGTATGTAGCTCAGAAGCCATGGTCATATATTTTCTTAACTAGGAAGATCTTCCCTGACTTTTTACTTCAGGGCTTTGTAGTGAGCCTAGAAGCCCATATCCAAAGGGGAATTCCCAAAGTCAACCTCATACTCATCACCATGTTTCCAGTTCAAAATGGAATCTCTCTAGAATCTGTAGCTGCATGTGACTGACAGTAGATAAGAGGTTTGGGAAACTTGAGGTCAATATAATTTTTACCTTTTATGGCAGAGTTTTTCTTTCTTGAAAGTTTCAACAGAAAAAAAATGTGAGAGATTTCAGGTCCTTAGATAGACAATTATTTTGGACTTCTAGGTGTATGATCTGGCTGCTGTGGTTTAGAAAGCATAGGTCTGATTTTAGGAAAGGCAAACCTAAGGTTGGGTATATCTAGGGAACAAGAGAAGTCCTGAGTTAAAAGATCACCTTTTATCATTTGTGGATATGAAAATAAAACACAACTAATTTCCAAAATGGAAATCTCAGAGGAAAACTTTGCTTCATCCACTGTGCAGGCTTTCATATTGGCATTTATATATGGTGTTTTAAAGGTGCAGCTTATCTACAATTACGGAAATCTCCCATGTACTCTTCGTACCCTTACCCCTAGAAAAAAGGCAGGTCAAAGCTATAGAAAGGACAGGAATTTTCTGGGCTTGCAATTGTATTACCCAGTCCCTCAAGACATGGTGTTGGTCCCTAAGGAGCTCAAAAGCATTTTCAACAGTTTTCTTGCCTTTGACTGTACTGAGAAAGGAAACTTCTAAAGCTACCATGTCTGCATCAGAGAATTTCAGATGCACTAGAGAAAGACCATCTAGTAACACTGGTATTACAAGAACCAAGAACAAGAAATCATCAGGGGCAGAATTGTGTGGAATGGGAAAGATATTGCTGGAATTTCACAAATGCAGTAGGATCAGGGACGACAACCAGGCTTACTGGACTGTGATTTATTTGTGTAGCAGGTCAGGGAATGAGGAATGGCATAGGGCTTGGCCTCCTTGTAACTGACCAACTTGTCATTCATTCATTTATTTGTTCACACATTTTTTCCAATAGATATTTATTGATTAACTATCATGAATAAGATAGTGTTCTTGATTTTGAGACTCAATAATATAGACAACAGACTTCCTTTCTCTGAGGAGTTTATAGTTCATTTGGAGAAACTGGTAAAAAGGCAATTACTGTATAGGACACAGAAGAAGTCGGCTCCCTGTGAGTACAAACAGAATGGTCAACAACCTGAGCTTGCTGCTGGGATAAGAAATAGAGGACCCAGGAAAAATTTACAGAGAAAGTGACACTGGAAATCTTCAGGGTGAGGAGAATTTTCTAGACTCTTTTCAAACAAAGGGAGAGAAGGAAAACAGTTTCAGTCACAGGGAAGGGTTTGTACAGAATCCCTAGGATGAGCAGACTAAGTACATATTCTTCAGAATGACTGGGGCAGGAAGAGCAGAGGAGAGAGTGACAGGAGATATGCCAGTGAAGGGAAGCAGGGCTCTGTGGGCTAGATTAACAAGTTTGTTTTGTGGGCAGCGGGATGCCCTGAAGCTGTTAAGCAGAGTGGTGACTCCATCAGACACGTGTTTGAGAAGTCACTTAGATCTCTGAGTAAGTAGTAGATTTAACTGGGCATCAACATGGACAGTATCCTCAAATTCTTCTGTGTGGACCAGTCACACACAGGACTCTGTAGAACAGCAGAGCTAAGTAGTTTGCTTGCTTATTTTGCTTTCTTATTTGAGGCTAGGTCAGAAGCTACCGTACATTAGTTGCACTAAAAGGAAACATGAAATTCATGATATCGCCTAAGATTCTTCAGGGCGGCCTTTTCTTTGTATTATTTTAAACTATTGCAGAAACTGAAAGGGTTATTTCTATAGAAAGAGTCTGGCATATTAATAGCTAATGGAAAAATGGAGTTTAAGGAATTTCTGGTTGTGTTCTTAGATGTATATAAAGGTAAGGGCTTTGCAGAATTTCTAGCTTTATGACTCCTGGCCTTCTTTAACCTCCTACTCTTTCTTTTCCCCTAGACTCATGATGATGAAAGGATATTCTAGGAATATTTGATCAAATTCCTTTTTGTGACTTGGCCATGGTGAATCCCTGAAGTCCCAGCCTTCATCCAGTAATATAGAGTGTGCAAAATGCAGACAGCAGAACTACATGCTAAATTTATTCCTGTTCTAGTCTTCATTCGAATTATTGTCTTAATAATTGCCATTAACTCATAATTTACTAAGAGATACATTTTCTTCATCTTTTTATGATGAAAAAAGTGAGGTCAGGATTATATGATAAATGCTTTTGTTCCATCTTCTTGATAAATTTTTTAATAACACTATGAAATGTATATAGCCTGTCAAATTGAATTAGTTTCATTTTCATTTCTCTGTAACTCAAGAAAAAACAAGATTCACATTAGAGTCCATTTGTTTGCACAGCTGTGGATTATTATCTGTTTGCAGTAAATGCAACATAAGGTGTTACACTTCTTTGCTCCATTCTACCTTAAGAAGCAACCGAAATAAACATTACATTAAAGCAATGAGGGGAAACCCAGTCTACCGTGGATTTGCTTGAAGTAGATCATTGTTTAACATTATGCAATCTCTTTCAGTCATCTTCTTTTAGCTTGTTTTGTTCGTCCCAAACAAAATATTAATACTGTTAGTTTCCCCCCTTTTTTTAAAAAAAGTATGCTTTTGTTTATGCCACATTTAAAATAGGCCCACTGAGCAATATGCTTTAGATGTATGAGAAATAGCCCCTAGGTAATTTTAAGTTATGGTTGCTATTTCTTTTGGACACACAGTTGCCTGAATATATATTCACAAGCACAACTCTTTCTTAAACCAAAGTACAAATCGTTAAACTCTCTTGTGCTTTGGAAAATGTTTCACTTTGACAGTAATAAATTACTTTAAGGAGATGTTATAAGCCTTAGGAGTTGAAGAATCACTGTATTTTATCTAGATTGTCTCTCAGTTACTATCTCTTTATGGAATAAATTAAGCAAGAACAATGGGCAAACATAAAAGAAGTGAAATAAACAAATAAATTAACAGAGGAACAAAAACATAGCAGATAAGATTGAAGATATCAGGCATATTTCTTTTTATATCATTTATTCTCTTAAACAGCAGATATAGCTATAGTCATACCAGAGTGATGGAGAAAAACTATGTGTAATATGAAAAAGCAGTATCTTAATAAAAGCTGCCATCTTCATTTTATATTTGTTTAGAGCAATAAAATTATAAACCAAATTACAAATTAGAAACCAAAGATAAAATGAAACTTGAATATTTTCTCTGAATAGGGAGATTTATTTTTTGAGACATAATTACTTAGATTGAGATGGTTCTTTAGAAAGTCTGTTATATCAAAGTATAAAAACCAGATTCAAGCACAGAGCACCTGAAACTCTTATGCTCAAGACTTGGGATCACAGAAGTAACATAAAACAAACAAGTACAAATCTGTTTCACATTTAAGGAAGATTGTTATGTAGTAATCTCTATAGTTCTATGACGTATCTATAAAAAGCTAGGAAGTATTTAGTAAGAGAGAGTACAATGAAAATATTTTTTTTTCTATAAACAAGAAAAGAGAAACTCAGGACTAAATGGTTCAAAATGGCAAAAATATGAATAAGCACAGACTTTCAAATAAGTACAGTATACGCAATTTGGTACAGGAGAGAGATGAAATTCATTATACCCAAGAATCAACTTCATAATGAAGAAAAGAATAAAGAAAATTAGAATGAATTACAGGAAATATGTGTGTGTATTTATACATACATATATATGAAATATACAATTGCTTTGTTTAATAAAACTATTTATACCTTGCTACAATTTAGCTCTTTGTTTTTCCTCATTGTCTTTATCATATTTTTCTGATTATACACATATACATAATACATGTTTTGGCAAAAACTTGAAAAGCTCAGGAAAATAGAAATAAGAATAAAAACATTCTTAAGGAAAAAATGCAAAGAAAACCAATTGAAATTTTTCATGAAAAAAGAATACATAGGGTTGGAGCTGGGGATATAACTCAGTTGGTAGAGTGCTTGCCTTGCATGCATAAGGCCCTGGGTTCTAATCCCTGCCACCAGAAAAAAACAAAAAACAAAACAGAGTTTTTGTTTTTCTGCTAAATATTTCCATAGTAAACTACATGAATTATTTAATTCTTACCAGAGCCCTTGGCAATAGGAACTGTTATCATTTGACTACTCTCATGGTTTGTGTTCTTTGGATCAGAGAATTGGAAGGGGCAGAACCAGTATTTAAACCCAGGACTCTATAAATCTTGAGAATCTAAGCCATTTTGCAATGCTGCCTTATCTTCTCATTTTAAGGACAAATACATTATAACATAACTCAAGTCACATTACAGATTGATGAATTTTGATCAGTATTATATTGTGAGCAGTGTCCATATCATTAAATATCTTGGAAATAATTGTATCAACATGTAAGTATGCAGCAATTTATCAATTCTACACTTTTAGAGCTTATGGCAATTTCCAATTATTAACCGCTATTAGTAATGTTGAATCAATAACATTTTGCACAGATTTTTAATCATTTTTTTTGTTTTCTTAGGACATATTATGACAATTGTAATGAGCAAGTCATAGATTATAAACTTTCTAGAGCCTAAGATTGACAAATTTCAAAACAGTAGTACAATTTACAAATCTACCTGGAGACTTTGAGATTCCTTAACTCACTGAACCTTCTCTGTGATATATAATTATTTTCATTGAATAATGGCCATTACATAAATTCTCATATGAATACAATGTGGAACTTTTCTATATGAGTATTGAATATTTCCATTTTTTCTACTATTCCATGTTTATGATTTTTCCTAATTTGCTATTGCAACAATAATTTTGTTCTTATAAATTTGTAAGTATATTTTATGAAGTGTTTACATAATTTATCAGCCAGAAATATTGACTTTAAACAATGTATTCCATTATGTGTCAGTGTTTCAATTCTACTTCCTGATATTAACCAATTTGTTTAATTAATAGTATTTCTAAAATTATAAATTTTAATACTTTTAGATTTTTAGGGCATGTTTTTAAATCTAGATAACTTAAATAATAAATTATACTGTCTTCTAGTTGGTCAGTTTTTATTTTATGTTAAATTCATTATATGAAATAACTGGTTTGATATTTTATTTTTTCAAATAAATTTTTAAACACAATTTAATAAATACTCCATTTTTATATATTTTTATTCCATTTGTTATGTGTTAATATTTTATTAAAATAATTTCTCCATTGAGTTGGGCACCATAGCACAGGCCTGTAGTCTCAACAGGTCAGAAGTCTGAGGCAAGAGGGTCACAATTTCAAAGCCAGCCTCAGCAACTTAGTGAGGCCCTAAGCAATTTAGCAAGACCTGTCTCAAAATAAAAGACAAAAAAGGGCTAGGAATATGGCTCAGTGATTAAGCAACCTGGGGTTCAATCTCAGGTACCAAAAACAAACAAAAATTTTTCCATTAGATTTTTTTATCCAATTTTGAAAATACTCTTCCCTTAATCTTAATAATCTACTTTTTAAAAGTTTTTATTTTTTGAAATTTATTTAAAATTTTTTTCATATAACTCCCATTTTTCTTTCAGAGACTTTCACTTGTTTATATGTCAAGATATAATTTAGAAGAGAAAATGTGATTAAAAACCATTATATGTACTTAGCGAGGCCCTAAACAACATAGGGAGACTCTGTCTCAAAACAAAAAACTAAAAAGGGCAGGGGATGTGGCTCAGTGCTTAATCAGCCCTGGGTTTAGAGATTAGAACTTCATTGTATGAATTGGGGTGAGGGGTTACAACTTAATCCATAGCAGATACAATTAAACATAAAAAGTTAACTAAAAGCATGTTTGTAGGTTATTTGGGGAATTAAATATTAGGATATATTAAGAGCCTTGGACATTTGAAATTTCTCAGAACACATACCGTATTTTTAAATTATTATTTCCCAAATATATTGGTTTAAGTCTAATTAATAATTAGATAAGAAATTAATAAACAATGAATTTACCTAGACTCAAAAAATCTGTTAACTATTCAGAAGATGGTTCTGCATACCTTTATTTTCTATTTTAACGTATTTTGTTTCTGCTCTTGTGAGCAAAACTGACTTAATATACAGTTCTATATCATTAATATGAGTACAGATATGTTAGAACAAAATATAAACCTAGATTACCAGATAAGAAAGGTTATCTTAGTGCTGAATACTAGAGGAATAGAATACTAGAATCATCTTAGAAGTTCTAATTGGATAATTATATATCAATTTTTTTCAGCCATGAAAGTATATTTTTTGACTCAGATAAATTAATGGACAATTCTGTCTTCAAATGAATAAAAGTGATTAATTTAATAATTTAATTTTGTAAGAATTGAAATATTTTCAACCCCATATGTATCAGTTAAAAAGTTAATAGCAAATATTGTTATTCTTGAAATCCCTCTTTTATATTTCTAAATTTAAGAAAAAATTATACTAAAAGATGATTACAAAAATATTAATTGTTTTTCATGCTAGCACTTGAACCTAGGGGCATTCTACCATGGAGTACATCTCCAACCCATTTTTCATTTTTATTTTGTTTATTTTTATTTTTCATTTATTTATTTTCATGGGACCAGGGATTGGATTCAGTGGTATTCCACCACCGAGCTACATCCTTAGGCCTTTTTATTGTTATTTTAAGACAGAGTCTTGCCAATTGCCCAGGCTGTCCTCAAACTTGCAATCCTTCTGCCTCAACATCTTGAATCACTGAAGTTATAGAAGTGTATTACCACTCTCTGCACAACAAATCATTATTTTTGAATTATATTAAGTGAATTTTCCTCTGGGTTAGAATTTTATATTATCAGAATGTTGTAAAATAATTAAATCACATAAGACAAAATTATTTTCCCAATCTATCATATTTTCTAAGTTATAGCCTATGAGACATAAAAGAATGGCAGTATTTATATATATTGAAACATCCAGATTAAATTTAATATTTTAAATCCAGATATGATAGATTAATGTTTTATTTTGCATATACTAATGTAAAAGACACCATTGTGTTACCTGTTAATTCTTTTCATCACATGTATAAGTACTTACATATTCCATATACTTTACATTATGTTATTTCGTATTCTACTTTCCATTTTGACAGAATATAATTGTATAATACATAATAATTTCTTTATGCAGTCCTCTATTTCATTTTTATGTTATACATGAATGCATTAAGGATGTGAAAGCTCTTACCTGATTATTTTCTTAAGATTAATTCACAGAATTATAATTTATAGAATTAAAAATGCACACCTTTCAAATTTTTGATTCATGATGTCAAGTTTTCCCTTAGAAAGGCTGGAATAGTTTAAGCACCATTTTTAAAAGCCTATGAGAATACCAGTTCTTTACATACCAGTTACACTGCCTACTATTTATATTTTGTTTACAGCCTGGGAATTACATTATAATATACTTTGCCTACATTTATATTCTTTGGTTTACGTTTACTGGCTGTTGTAATTCTTCAGGGAATTTCTTCTTTATATTTTTTTTCCATTTTTCCATTAGCAGGTCTTAAGTAGTTACAAAATAAAAATCATAAGTAAGAATTATAAAGTTCTTAATTATGTTCTGGGTGTTTTCTAAGCATTTTCCATGTACTTAGTCACACTCAAAGATATTGCTGGAAGGAAAATAGTATATTTGACCAAAAAAAAAAAAAAGTGGGTAGAAGAGACAAAAGTGGGTTTGAAGCCAGAAAATTTGGCTTCAGTACACACACTCCTAACCCTCACATAGTGTTGTCCACCTTTTCTTTATTTTTGTATTTATACTTTTTTCATACAAGGAGGACATTATTTATATGTTGTAAAAGTGGAAAATAATTTTTCTTTTAACTATGTTTTTAATCCTTTAATAACCAGCACATATCTTCTTCATGCTGAGTGTGGTGATGTGTATTAGTTTCAACTTCTCAAGAAGCTGAGGCAGGAAGACAGTAGCAGCCCAGGAGCTCAATACCAGCCTGCGCAACAAGGCAAGGTTCCATCTCAACACATACAATTTATCTCTTCTGGAGTCCTTTTTATCTACCCATCTATTTATCAATCATCTATCTATTGGTCTCCTGCTTAGAAAGATTTTCCTTTCCAGATCCTATTTCTGTGTACCATTATTTTATTTATTTATTTATTTATTTTGATTTTTCAATTTGAGTTCTCAGTTTAGGCTGAGCACACACATTTTGCTTCACCCCTGGACACCAATTCTCAAAATCCCTTTGGGACAGGATTAGTAGGTAATTAGCAATTAATAGATGTCAACAAATTTTTAACAGAGTACATGTTTCTGACTGCAATGAGGCTGCCTTAGGTAGAGATGGATTTTTGTGCTTCTCGGTGGTATGTTTACAGATATTACAACAAAGTTGATGAATCAAGAAATAGGATGTAAGTAAACTGGGGTTATGGTGTTAACTGGCAGGAAAATAAAACAGAACTTTTGAAAAAAGAATCTCTCTAGGGAGTGGGAAAGAATATGCCTAAAAACTGTGGCTTTTCATTAAAACTTGAAATCCTTTCTTTTCTTCACATTTATGTACCACTTAAAAAAAATTTTGTAATTAAGCCACTAAAAGTTCATTTTGATATAAAGATGCACAAATTCTTATTTTATGAATATCTATACTTTTTAAAAGATGTGCTCTTTGTATATCAGACTAAAATACCACCTTTATTTTTCTGTTATTTCTGGAAACACTTAGACCTGTTTCTGGAGTTGCTAATATTTGATTTATTTTTATCAGATCACTTTTCCTATTATTATTATTGCACATGCTATTGGATATTCTATAATAATTAGTCTTTAAACCATTTTCTTAGCTATTTTCATCTGCTTTTTTTTCTATAATCCAATTATCAAAAACAACAACAACAACAACCAGAAATGTGAGCAATAAACAAAGGAAAATTGGAGCTCATATTAGCTGCATGCATAACTCACTTCAACAGAAGGACCTATTTTTAAATCATTGGCTATATTCCATCTCTCCTGCAAAAACTGAATACAGCCCATCAGATATCATCTTTTTTCTCAACCTTTCTCATTTATGATATTTCTACATATTGCTCAGTGATGTCTTCTATATATTTTAAATGTGAAATTGTGTCATATAAATCATACTTTAAATTATAAATCTCCAGATTACAAAGATGTCATCTGTGTGCCATACACATATATTACATTCACACGTTTCCACATGCTCATAAGTATACAAATATACCTAAAGAGATTATTATAAATTAATTAAGCTATTGTATTTGTCTTTGAAATAACTGCCATTAATGTTTTGTACTTGATTTTTAGCTTTCAGATGATATAAATAGTGATTCAGATGTTCGAAACTGGGTAATTTCACAAACATTTAAATTGAAGTCATGAATTTAATGTTATAAAAATCAGATTTTTTTGTTTGAGAAAAAATGCAGTTTTACTTAGATTAATATTAATTTTGCTTTTTGCCTTTCATGCTTGTTCTGAATAAGCAAGTAATTATGCTAACCCTCCTGGATTGACATTTTTTTTAATCAGTTAAGATATAGAATCCTTAATTTTGTCCCTTTTTTTAGCAAATATTTACAGAAACCCTATTATTTACTGGACACTGTAATTGGCATGGCAATAAAACCTTAAACAAAACTCAGATCTCTCTGTTGATTAGGAGACAAAATAAGTAAGGAAAAAAAAAACAAGAACAAACACATAAGCATAACAAAGGAATAGTGTTAAATCCATGCTGCACACTAAAAATTTATGCATATCTAAATGTAACTGTTCAATAGCTGAGAAGAGCTAAGCACAAATTCCTTTTCTCCCATATGGATTAATTTTTTTGTTGTTGTTTTTGAACTTCCCATTTGTTGAGTACATATCTTAATGCTACATTTAATCTTACATTCTACCATTGCCTTGGAGAAAAGTGGAAATTAAATAGACTAGAAGCCCTTTATGCTGAGATGCATTGTGCTGTATTAGCTACCTGCATGAATAAAGAGGTAGAGATTCCCTGGAATGCTGGAAATTGTCAGGAGAAATATAAAATACCAAAAAATGTATTGATTTTAGTTTTGTGGCATCCATTGAAATGTGTGGCACTCAGCTCCAATCACAGTTGGTAGAACTCAGTACTGTTTCATACTGCTGTCTCAGTGGACCACAGTCAAGGTCCCACTGAGACCTTTCCCACTGAGGTACTTTCACACGGTTGCTCATGATGACCATGATGGAGGTGTGTCTTATTCTCTTCTGGCTGCTGAAATAAAACATGATAAACTGAGTAGCTTATCAATGACAGAAATTAATTTCTCACAGTCTGGAAGCTGGGAAGTCCAAGGCCAAGGAACCTCAGATTCAGTGTCTGATGTGGGCCCACTTTCTGATTCACAGAAATCTGTGTCCTCACTTCACGGGATGGGAGAAGTCTGATTTCTTCAGCCCCTTTCTAATGCCCCTTCATGGCCTGATCACTTCTCTGAAATTTCCCTTTGAGAATTGAACTTCAAAATGTGAGTTTTGGGGAGAAACAAATATTCAGTCTGTAGCAGGTTACTGTTACAGAGCCACTTCTCCTACTCTGGCCAGGCCCCAACCATCTCAGAACCACTCTGCTGCATGAAACTCTTCCAAGCTTGTCCACCTGCCTACCCCATCTCCTTCCCAGGTGCAGGTCTGCATCTTGATTTGATGGCTCTCCTGACCTTGACCTATCTAACCTTTAACCTCATCAGTAGTTTTCTCAGTAAATGTCTTTCATATCTGATCGAATCTTGGCATTTACTTCCCTGAGAATGTTAATTTACACAATCTGAAATAAATAGATAAGTTAGAGGAGATGCAATTGTGCTTAACTCAGTTTTTTATCTCTATTATTCATACATGTTTAAATATTAATTGAATATTTACTCAAATAAGTTTAAAAATATTCTTTAAACTTCACCCATCAAAATAGAAAAATTAAAAGTTGTGTTTTGTTGGGGAAAGTAATTCATTAGTACTTTAGATTAAGAGTAGTTGTTATGACAAATGGAAGAACTAGGAAATAAAAATTAAGATAAAAAATATTTACATCATCACTTATAGGGATCTAATAAGTCTGTTTTCCTAAATTACTATAGTAGCCATAAGTTTTCACAGAACTCAAAATCTCATGTCTTTGTTTCTGTATCAACTTAAATATTTCCCCCTCCCTTTGAGGAGGGTTGCTGGCCATTCATTAATTAGTTCATTTATTCATTAAACAGATGTAACTGACGTGTGTTCTTCCAGCTCTGAGCTGAGTTTGTCTCTCAAGTATTAGACCATAAATAGAGCTAAACTTTGTCTTGTGTTGAATTTGACATTTGGAACACAAATTTAAGTAAATGCCAGAGTTTTACTCTGAAGATGTAGCAATTTCCTCTGTTTGAAACAGTTTGTCCTTTTCAGTTCTGCACAAAAACATTTACACAAACTTCTGGAGGATGATTCCCATAACTCAATTGTGTAAATCCAATATAACCACAAGATTCTACAAGAACAGGATATGATTCATACCTTGCTCAATGTCTTCATTTCTGTTTCTTTGCCTATTTTTTTTTAACTAGTGTGGAATGTATTAGCTCTAACATCAGCAGTGACATCTTCTATGTATTATGCTGCTCTTCTATCTGGAGGAACACCAGATAACATGTTTTCTTAACCATGTCACTGAAACAGAATCCAGTACAGTAATATGAAAATTGAAACAATTTTTGTAAAATCATTTATGTGCAGGTCTTGACAATGGGTCCTTACCCAGAGGGCTGTTCCCACAACCTGACCTCATTTGCCTTTTACAACTTAATTCAATTCTTAGGCATCCAAGGCTGCTCATCTCACTATTACGTGTACTTTTTGTTTTAAAGGAACAAATGTTTCTCATTAACCATTTTCACAACTAGTGTTTTCATACTTAAGTATAATCCCACAGGCATTTCTTGTATTTAAAATCTTCTGATTTTTTGTCCTTGCTCATGTCCCAACAATACCCCTTCTTTGTACTTCTGCTCCTACCCCTACTTTTTAAGAGAGTTCTGATGTATTGCTATAGCAGTATTCCCTTGGTAAACATTGGCACCAGTTTGCTCCCAGTATACCCTGTCTTTTGCATAACACTTGATTAGATTTTTCAACAGAATCCTTTTAATCGAGTCATACGACTACTCAAGTAAAGAAAACAATGCAAAAGTTATAGGAAAGAGGAATGGAATCCCACCTCTAATTATTTTCCCAAATTAAAAACAATTCTACAATGGTTTTCTTAAAATAACAAAAATATGTATGACTCTCGAGTCAGGGAATTTAATGCACAAAAGAATTGCTTTCTTTTCCAAAGTGGAACAGGGAACATTGGGAAAGAAAGGAGGCTATTAGTCTGAAGCTATCATTTTTGGGGGCGACTCACTCTTTACCTTGAAATGTTCTTTAATTGGAGTTACCTGAGTGGACACAGAGAGTCCTAAGTGTGTGTGAGTAAGGATAGATAAGAAAGTTGATTTCTATATTGTCATCTTCTATGTATCATCTTCTGAGGAAGTACTTTCCATGAAGGGACATGCTTGTTCTCTTCTCCTGGCTCTGCTTGGACAATTGTATTTTGTTAATACCTGTCCTGATCCCAAATTTGACATGTTGCATTTCCCTGACATGAAAACACTTTTAGATGCTAGAGAAATTCCTTTAATCAAGGCCTATCAACCCTTCTTCCCATCTATCTCATTGACAGATTCATTTCCAACAGTAAACTTACTTTTTCACATTTCGAGATCTTCAAAGATTTGTGTTGTTCTTACCAATTGGTTACTAATATTAATTGTTCCAATAACTGATTTTAGTAGGCAATTTACACCAAGCCCATATTAATAGAAAGTTTTAAAGTAAATTTACATTTAATTATATATATGTGTGTATATATGCATATATGTATATGCATTACAAGGAAATATGTTCAATAGAAAAAAAATATAATATAAAATACATTAGGATAATATATTTTATAATGTATTTCTTAATGTATATTCAAGCATAAGTATATATTGGAACAAAAATCTGTATGAAAAATAGAGTTGAAATTGATTTTATTGAGAAAAAAATAAAAGTAATATTGATAATGATTTTTCATGTATTTTAGTTGAATAATGAATTAATCACATCATCTTTATTATAAATAATAAAACTATCTTAAAATTTAAAACTATCTTTAATACTAAAGAGTGTCTTCGTCCGTTTGGAATGCCATTACAAAATACTTTAGATTGGATAGCGTACAAACAAACAGGCATAATTTAATTCTCACAGATCTAGATGCTGGAAATTCCAAGGTCAAGGCTCCAAAGACATTTTCTAGTAAAAACCCACTTTCTGATTCATAGAAGGGCACCTCCATGTTGAGTGCTCACATTACAGAAGGGAAATGGGCTTCCTTGGGTCTCTATTGTAAGGCTCTAATCCCATTCATGAAATTTCTGTTACCACCCACAAATCTCTTCTGAAAGCCCCACCTCCTGTTAGGTCACACTGGAGGTGAGGAGTTTAGCATATGAATTTTAGGGTGTAAGAAATATCTGGACCATAGCAGGGAGTGAAGAATGAAAACACTTAAAGATACACAGGCTTTAGGCTCACAGCTTATCAACACTATGGCCATCATATTATCACTATATATGTTACCATTTATACAGAAGGATTTTCTCCTTACTTCCTCCCTTGGAAAAAAATTTCTTTTTCCTTTCAATGTCTTTACAGTCTTATTTTTTTGGGGGGAGGGGGTGTTGGGGGTAACTGAGGATTGAACTTGGGGTACTTGACCACTGAACTACATCCCCAGCCCTATTTTGTATTTTATTTAGAGACAGGGTCTCACTAATCTGCTTAGTGCCTCACTTTTACTGGGGCTGGCTTTGAACTTTCCATTCTACTGCCTCAGCCTCCTGAGCCACTGAGATTACAGGCATGCACTACCACACCCAGCTTTACAGTCATTCTAGAGAGAATATTTTTACATTTTTTGTTAAAGACATCCCGGTTGCATGGCAAATTTTGTGTCAAGATCCTCTTTCTTGGCCCTATAAACCTCTTGCTTCACATGCTGGTTTTCTCACATCAGGACTATTTCTACAAATCTCCTCCCTAGTTTGATTTCATGTAACCATCATCAGCACCCCACAGGAGGTATATAGTTTGCAAGGTTGCTGGGCAGGAACTCCAAGTTCACCTTATACTGAGCCAGAGGATTTAATCTGGGGGAAATAGTGACCTAAAGATGAGCCATTTTCTGCAGTGGTGGGTGGGACAGGATCCTTATCATACTTGTAAAATTCTAATTCTTTTTGAACTTTCTAACTTACTGTTTTCCTGAAAATCTTCAATCAATGTTGTGACTCACTTATTAAGACTGAAATCTAAAGAGTACATTTGAATGTATATCTCATTTGAATCCTCTGCAGCATTGGATTAGGATAACAATTCTTTCTTTGAAATTCTTGCTTCCATCATACCTCTCTTAAAATACCCACTATTTTTACTATTTCCTCTCAAGTTCCTTCTTTTGCAGGAGGCTTTCTCTGTCTGTTCCCAAACTGCTTTTCTTGCTCTTTAATAATCACATTCACTGGTCTTTAGCTACCTATAGGATGTTAATACAAATTAAATCTATATTTTCAGTGTGAGACTTTCTGCAGGGCTTCATTTGAATCTTATGATATATTCTTGATACATCATTTTGTTATAGAGTCAATTATGTTTCCTTTAAATATAAGTAAATCTATTGCTCCAGAAAGATCAATGGTGTCTGTCCTATAACTTCCCATATGGTCTCACACAAATGTCAAAGCCTATAGAAACATACCTTTTAAACTAAGCATGCAGTGTCTGGCCACAGTCAAGTTATGCATTCCTCCACTAGAACTCTTCTTCAGCCAATTGGGACACTTTTCTCTTCAGCATAGCTATTTTCCATCTCTATTCTTAGCCTCTGCAGTAGTGATTCTTCCCAGATGAGATGCTCATTCCCTTTCTGTTCCCATATTCAAATGCTCCCCCTCCTTTAGGAGGTGACCCAGTTTTCATACACTCAGTGCAGCCTTTCTTAATTATTTGAAAACCCATTTATCTTAACATTCTAGAACTCCAATTAAAAGCATTTTGCATACAAATTTGTTTGGACATTCAGTTAAATGTAATCTTCAACTTATATAACAGCTTTATGCCTATATTCTTTGATTTTGCAACAATTATATTGCTATAGACCGAATGTTTGTCTTAGGAAATAGGGTTTGGGGGAGGTAATTTGATCCTGAGCAGAGCCCTTATGAATAGATTAGTGCCCTGATTAGTTCTGAAAGACCTTACCTCTCTTGCTTTCTGCCATATGAAGATATAACAAGAAGTCTGCCGTTTGTAACCTGGAAGAGGGTCCTCACCAGAACTTGATTATGTTAACTCTGACATAGGGTCTCCAACCTCCAGACTGTGAGAAATATATTTGTATAAGACAAACCCAGTATATGGTAATTTAGTTTAGCAATCCATTAAGACAAGTACTTAGCATTTTAGATTATGAGAATCTTTATTGACTAACTTTTACTGCTTAGAAGAATGTTGTTAGCAAAAGAGTGTTTATGCAATATTTGACAAATGAAAATTTTTAAAAATAGAAGTTATTCACTGAAGGAAGGAGGAGGAATGGGCATGGGGAAGTACTGGGGTACAAAAATCAACCAAATATACTACACCCATGAATAAACATGCTACAGTGAATCTGCTTATAGATATAATTATAATGTACTAAAATAACAACAACGACAAGAAGGCAGATCAGTAGAGCAGAGCAAGCAGATCAGGGGAGTGAAGAGGGAGAGAAAGAAAAGGTATTAGGAAACAAAATCAAACAAATAGCTATGTACATGTATAAATATGGCATAATGATTCCTACTACTATGTATAATTATAACTGACTGATAAAAAATATTAATGAAAGAAGTTGCTCATTTCCCAAGTTGAGATATATGGGGCATTTTCAGAACAACGATTGATAATTACTAAAATTTTGAAGAAATTGGAGATTATTATAACCAAAGAGTCCCAGAACCAGTTTTCTATCTTGCTTAAACAAATAGTGAACTGTGGGGTAAAGTTTGAAAAATTAGAAAATTTCCAAATTTATCTCCCTTAAAGTTATTTTTCTGTGATTAATATTATCCAATTAAGTATTGTTTAGAATTAATAAATCCCAATAAAAATGCAAATGTTATTTGAGAACATAATTGCTTAAAGGGTTAATTAGATTAGTCAGGCTAGTTGTCCCAACCTGAATAGTTACGGATGTGGAAACAAATGATAAAAATGAGTTAAGAGAAAGGTCCAGAGCATGTAGCTCCAGGGAAGGTGATGCCAGGGGAAAAAATGGGGGCAGCAAGGGTGTATGGTAAATGTGATGAAGCTGGAAGCAGGAGCAAAGTGCTGGCTGCTGAAAAAATAGTGGGTGTGAAAGCTGTTCTTGAATGAGGTGTATCTATGATGAGAGATGTGCTTTGTACAAGGTAGCTGTTGATAAGTGAATATTGCTTAATTGAATATTGCATCTTTTTTTTTTGGTGGGGGGGACTGGGGATTGAACTCAGGGACACTCAACCATATCTGAATTTAGTGAACATATCTGAATTAGAAAATGAAATTGACCCTGTGAGGGAAATATTCTATTTAGGATTTTAAGGGCCTCGTGTAGTTATTTCCCTCACGATATATCTTAAACTATATATTCTTGGGTATTTTGGCTTTTTAAACAATTATTATTTAGGAAAGAAAAAAGAAGAAATACAAAAGATGGTACAAAGTAAAAGGAGAAGGAAAGGAATCCACACATGTTGAGCTTTAGTGACTGATGCAGTGTAAACACTTGACATACTTTACATATGTTTACATTAAGAAAATTGTGAGTATCTTCATATATCCCAAAGAATTGACATCAGAATCCCAAAGAAATACCTGCACTCCCTCATTCATTGCAGTATTATTAACCATAGCTAAGATATGAAAATGAAAATGACATAAATATCTACCTACATGAGTGGTTAAGGAAAGTGTAACATATATACACAATTGAATATTATTCATCCTTGTAAAAGAAGGAAATCATTCCATAAGAGATAACAGGAGTGAATGAGGAGCACATTATGCTAAATGGAATGTGATAGTCAGAGAAGGACAAATACTGCATAATTATCTTTATGAGAAGCATCTAAAGTAATCATAATCTTGGGAAAGAGAGTAGAATAATGGCTGCCAGAGCTTGGAAGGAAGTATAATAGGGAGCTGATGTTCAGAGGTTCTAAGGTTTCATTCATATAAGCTAAGCTGTAGAGATCTGCTGTATAACATTGTGCCTATAATTAATGATATGGAATTGTACATTTAATATTTGTTATAGGGTACATCTTTTTTTTTTGCTGGGGGGGGGGACTGGAGATTGAACTCAGGGACACTCAACCACTGAGCTACATCCCCAGCCCTATTTTTTGGAATTTTATTTAGAGACAGGGTCTCAACTGAGTTGTTTAGCACCTCATTATTGCTGAGCCTGGCTTTGAACTTGAGATCCTTTTGCTTCAGCCTCCCGAGCCGCTGGGATTCCAGGTGTGAACTACCGTGCCTGGCTACAGGGTACATCTTATGTTAAGTGTTAATATATATATATATATAGTGAGTGGATTGCACCACCATCATGCCAGAAGAACTAGACTTGGAGTTAAGTTGTCCAGAAAAATCCCCTAACTTCCTCAGTTAAATGCATCTTGTGATGACCTCAGAGTCAACTCCCATAAAGCAGCAGAAGCTGCAGTTTGCACATCACACAGTCAGTGCTGAGCATATCACATTCACATTAGCACTCCTGCTCTGGCTGCTTTGGGCATTTAATCTTGCTGTAATTTCCCCCTTGGTCAGAGAGTATCTTTAGTCCATCATCTCCAAATGTCTATGTCTGGATCTGTTTACATGATTTGCAAAGATTTTGTGAATTTTTCTTTGAACCTCAGTTTTAAGGGAGGTTACAAAAACAATGAGTTTTTACAATTTAAGTTTCTGTAGTGGGAAGTGCACCATGTTAATCCCAACAAAACTCATCAGGTTTTTATGCTTATGGAAATGATTCCATAAGCAAAAGGAGGTAAGAGATGGACTCTCCAGAGAAGAATAACAAATATCCACAATAGATACACTTAAAATATAATTTAATCCAAAATTTCAAAAGTTTGTGTTGGATTAGTTCCCAGAAATAAGCTGTATGTCACAACTCTCTATAAGAAAGTGTACTTGGTTGAAGGCCTCAGCTTTAATTGAAGAGGTTCATTGTTTTTTCTTCATTGTTGGTGTTACCTAAGTTTTTTGTTTGAATTTTCAATGTCACTGCTATTTTTCTGGGCCAAAATTCTTGACTCTTTTGGATTTTTCCTTTCTTTTTTTTTTTTTCTTTTGATGTGTAAGAAACTTTTCTGTAAGAAGTCTTTCTCCAAATGCATCCCTAGGGCACTATTAAAAGCTGTGAGCAGCAGACTCCTCAACTCTGTATTCATTCCATGAGTCACTCACTCATCTGCGTCATGAACCTGAACCTGTGAAGACAATTCATTTTGACAGTACTACACTATGACCAAGAACTATTTGAGGCAAAGGAAGAGCTCAAATATGAAGATAAGAAGGAATTGGCCTCAAGGGAGTTTATCTCACAAACTGTGTGAACTGGACAAGTATATAACCAATTGTATTACAACGGCACAACCAAGGAAAAAGAGGTTTACTGCAGGATGTAAAGAGGGAAAACTTTATCTCCATTGGGGCCTGGATCAGAAGAAGGTAAAAGCATATAAAAGTTTCTACCTGAAATCTGGACATAGACAAGTGAAGTTAATATGCTACAGGAATAATCTCCAAATAAATCAAGTAAGAAAAATAGGGATTTTTTTTTTTTTTAGAGTGATTAAATAGTCTAACTTGGTCAGAATATTTAGTGTGAGGAGAAGAGTAGGAGGGGACACAGGTAAGCAGCCTGTGATTGGTCACTTGTGGAGAGCTCTCTAGGGCTCCTCTAGGGCTCCAGATGATCCCAAAAGAGAGAGCAAGATAAGATCCTAGTTGAGTTTAAAGCTGTCTGTCTCCTGTTGAACAAAGTGCCAACTCTTTGGCTATCTTCTGGCATTTAATTCATTATCTATTAAGGAAAAAAATTCGTTTTTTACTATTAAAATTCAAGTTCTCTTCAGACCACTTTTACATTTAGAGATTAAAAAGGTCCATATGTACTAAATGTTGAATGCTATTTTATTGAACTGAGAAACTGATCTTTCTTTATTCTCTGGTTTAACATCTTTCTGAATATCTTTTACAGTGACAAGTATGTTGGAGATAATAAGCCAGACGGAACTATCATGAAAGGCAAAAACGAACAAAGCTTATAGAGTGTCCCTAACCCTGTCTCTTTTGATTTCTGCCAGAACTCAGTGGTTAAAATAATGCTATTGTACAAGTTTCCAGTAAGGATGACAAACTGTTCTAATTACACCATTTAAAACAACAATTTTATTTCAAACATATGTGCAACCAAATGTGTTTTTAAAATTAATTTTCCATTGCTCTTTTGTGCAAATTAGAATTTTCATCCTCTTCAATGTGATTTATAAAATGAAAATATTAGAAGCCAAAGATTCTGACAAAGTAAATTACTTGCTGATTAAAATTTATGCTAGTAATAGATATTTAAAAAACAGGACCTAACTTCCACAACAATAACAATCTTGAGTAATCAATAGATATTTTAAAATAAAAACACAATATTGTAAAAGCAGAAATATAAAAATTCTATTATCTTCATAGCACATATGCGCATTAGAAAAGATTGGATTCATTTAGGAGTATTTTTCTTTCAAATGAAATTGAAAGGTATTTTTCATTCCATTTACCTTATCACACAGTTTTAATCATGATCTATGCAAGCTTGGGTTAGCTGTTCTGGTGCTATACAACCATTCGTATGAATTTTAAAATGTTACCTGCTTTCCATTTTTGGTTATCTCCATCTGTCATAAAGATCTACAGTCTAAATAACTCACGGTCAAATATTTAGTAAAAATTGTGAATTTTGCACTTTCGTATGGAATAAAAGTTGAAGGATTTCAGTTATATCATCTAATATTTTGTAATAATGCAAACAAAACCAGAACTATAACTTCATCTGTATTTCACAGTTCTTTTACTTTAAAATTTTGTCCTATGGGCCCATGCCAAGATACTAGCATCTTTCCCTCAGACTACTAGCCTGCTATACTAGAATAAGCTCCCGACAATCATTACATTATTTTCTCAGTCTATTAACCACAAAGCAGTCTGAGTAGAATAAAGTTGCTAATTACTAACATGGTCTGAAAGTACCTGGATGATGTGTTCCATTCTGAGGGCTCCTCCCAAGTCTCTCTAGAACTGCCTGGCTTGATAGAGTCTTTTTTTGTTTTTTTTCCCTCTCTCCTTCAGTTTTTCCCATATGCTATTCTTCTTTCTGGGAATAATATACTTGTTTTCCAATTCTTATTTAGTGACTAAACATCCTTCAAATTATAGAATAAAACTATAGAACATTTCTGTTTAGTTCTTTTCTCTTGGTTTAGATTCCCAAAGAAGTCTGAACTTCCTTCCCTTTTCCGATGTCTGTTGCAATTAGTGATCAATAATAACTTGTGTGTGACTATTTGAATATAACACATCTCTTGAACTAAAATATATGCCCATGAAGGAAAAGATTATGCATGATTTTGAGCAAAATTTTATCTTTACATCTAGCAAAATACTTGTCATTTATTACTAGGTTGCATGAATGACTAAATAAATAAATAAACAAAATGAATCAAATAAAGTATAAAAATGATTCTATACCATAATCAAATACAAGAACACATAATTGGCTTAATATCTAAAAATCAAATAATATAATATACCATATTAACTACACAAAATATAAAAAAATTCAAACCTCTTTAAATGATACAGAAAAAGCAATTGACAAAATCTAACAACTTTTATAATAAAAGCAATCAACAAACTAGAACTAGAATGACATCTATAAAAAACCTATAGCCACATAATGGTAAAAGACTGAATGTTTTTCACTTAAAATCAAGAACAAGTCAAGCATATTCATTCTTGTCCCTTATATTTGAAATTATACTAAAGAAAATATACTCAGGAAAATTAGGTAAGAAAAAATAATAAAAACATACAGAATGGAAAAGAATAAGTAAAGTTCATTTTATTAGTAAATGACAAGAGCTTGTTTGTATAATCCTAAGTAACCCATTTAAGACTTTTAGAACAAATAAATGAATTCAACAGGACTTCAGGATAAGTGATCAATATAAAACATATGGCTATTTCTATACACTACTAATGGATATTCTAAAAATAAAATTTAGGAAATACTTCTATTTATGATAGCTCAAGAATAATAAAAGTCTTATTAAATTTAACAAAAGAAGTACAGAACCTGTGCAGTGAAAACTGCAAAATATTGTTGAAAGAAAGATCACTGAGCCAACTGAATACCCATATTCTATAGAATGAAGCTGAAACTCTGCCTCATCTCATACACAAAAAATTAACTCAAATTAGATCATAATCTCAAATATAAGAGTTAAAATCTATAAGCTGAGCCAAAAATAAAAAGATTAATTTTTAACCATGGGTTAGGAAATAGTTTCTTAGATAAGACACTAAAAGCATAAACAGAAAAAGAAAAAAATAAAGGGAATGAATTGAATAAGATAAAAATTTTTGAAAGTTAAAAGTAAAAAATATAATTGTTTTGTGTTGGAAATGATACCACCAAGAGAACAAAAAGATAACCTACAGAATGGGAAAGAATATTTACAAATCATGTATCTGATAAAAGACATATCTAGAATGTATATTTTATATTATATTTTATGATATAAACAATAACAACAACAATAAAAACACAAATAGTATAAATAAAATTGAAAAAATTATTAAATATATATTTTCTAGAGAAGATAGATAGGCAATGAATCAATTAGCAATTGAAGACACTTAACAGCATTAGTCACCAAGTAAAATGCAAATCAAACTGCTGCATGATCCCTGAAAGCATTGTTAAGTGACAGAGGTCAGTAACAAATATTATGTACTGTGATGTCATTTATATGGAATTTCCAGAATAGGCTCATTTGAGCGGAGGCAAAGGATATGGAGGTTTTCTTAGAGGCAGTAGAAAATGTTCCAAATTTAGATTGTGATGATGATCACACAACCCTGTGATTCTACTAAAAAGACTAAATTGTACACTTTATATGGCTTATCTAGTATATGAATTATGTCTAGTAAAGATGTTCAAAGTAGATTGAATGTATGACAAATTAACACTAAAACAATGATAAATATTGAAGATATTTAAAATATATATATTTAAGTACCCTGAAGTTTTTTTTGTATAATCAATAACTAAAACTAAAATTCTTTCAATTCCTATATTAATTAGAAATTTGCATCCATTTATAAATCATGTTCTCTGGAAACGACTCACAAACAGTTTGAATGTCTAAACTGCATGCAGTATTCCTTAAACAGCCTGTTTTTTTCCCAAACTTGCAACAGCACTATACTTTTCATCATAGCTTGCTAAATTTAAATCGATTATCAAATCATTAGTGGGCTGTGTAGATTTAAAAAAAGAAAAAGAAAAAAGGATCAGATTAACCAGAGAGAAAAAGATTTATAACAAATTCCAAGTGGAAAATGCCTTAAAAATATCTCATTTGCATTCCAATCATTCCATAAATTTCTTCCTCACCTGTCACTTAGTGTTTTCTGCCTGTACCTCAACTTTCCTTCCTGTGGTCAGATCCTGCCTCTCCTGCCCACTTATCACACAGTTGCTTGGTGTTGCACAGCTTTACTCCACTTCAGTGCCAGCTGGCCTACAGCCAGGGACATGCAGTTTCCTAGAAAGTTCATTACAGCTCTGTCTTAAGACAACTGTTGGCTGCACATGAAAAATTTTTTCTCTTTATCTAGATTTTTATAAATCAATGAATGAATTTTATTAAGATATTTTAAAGCACTGAATTTATCAGTTTGAACAATTTATATATATATATATATATATATATATATATATATATATATATAGTACATAAGCTTTATAATTTTAATTTTTTTTAAAATTAATGGGTTGTAATTCAATACCATTCTAAGGACTTCACATGCACTACCTTATTTACACCACTCAACTAAACTTTGAAGTAGTATAGTAATTAGCCTAGTTTTCAGATGGGGAAATTAAGGTCCCAAGAATTTGATGCCTTCCTTTTGGCTTCTGGTCCAACCAGCAGAGAATCATGAAGAACTTTCTGCCTGGCAACACATCACTCTCCAGCTGGAGCAGAGCTTCATACCACGCCCTTTGTGTGAGAGTCCACTCATTGCTGAGTTCAATAGTGAACTAAAACTTCTAAAAGATGTGGTTCACAGTGTATCAGCCTACTAAGGGAAGACTTCCATCAGTACTGTGGGCATCTCCACCTTGCTTATTGCCTGAGCCTGGCCACCATGTCCTGCTCTAGCAGTGGCACAGGCACTGTCTGGGAACAGGATAGCAATCCACCCAAGCAGGCTTCTCAGGACACCTTGAGTCTGACTGACAGGGAGGATGAGGAAAATAGCTCTGTAAGCAAGCCCAGTGTGGTAGGCAAGTGAACGGGAAGCTTACCTCCTGAGCCATTGGAAGAGGGCGACTGATTCTGCAGCCACTCTCCAGCATGTCGGCATCTTAGGCTGAGGTGGGCAAGGTACCCAGCCAGAGGGTGACAAGTGTACAGAGTGAACCTGGCCAGCAGAACCTCATTCAGCATTCACTGGGAAGGAAGAGGTGCTTGAAGCAGCTAAGATGTCCTCTACTGTCGCGGCAGAAGACTCAGACTGAACCCCAAAACCAGCATGAGGCTGGCTGTCAACCACTCACAGGAGCATTCATCCTAAGACAAAGCCATCTGTGGATCAGAAACGATCTGTTACCTGCATTGAGTCTCAGCCAGAGCCAACAACTGCCCCAAGGAACACACCTCCTGCCATAGGTCAACCACAGGGCTGCAGTCTTGCCCTGTGGAGGAAACCAGGATGGGACAAACCTCAATCTTCCCTGGCCATAGTTGCCCTGCGTCTCCACAGCTTATCTCCAAAGAGTTAACCCATTCCCACTGAAGAAAGAGAAAAGAAGGAGGACACAGATGCACCAGTGCTGCAGCACACAGCTTTCAGACCCTGTCAGCTTCAAAGGCCTGGAGACATCCAGCCTCTGACAGGATGGAGACACTGTCCTTACATCAGGGATGAAAATGGCATGGAGAACCCCCTGCTGTCCAGCCAGTCCACTTTACTCCCACTGAGCTGGGGGAGACAGATATAGTCCCAGATGAGTCTCACATTTAGTTTTTTATCTTGTTAATATTGAAGGTATAGAGAAGACATGAAGAGGATCACTCAGCTGGGAGTTGAATTCTTCTGCTTTTAAAAAGATTGATTACAAAACAGCACTTTCCATCCAATGAGTGGCACAAATCTGAGTAGATTTGCTGCCGATACACCTAATGTTTCATAAGCATCTTGAAAATCAAAGGCTAAAAAGATTTAGTCGTGTGAAGATCAGAAAAACCAGTGAAGAATAAGGGGAAAGAACCATTTCACTGTACTTTCTGATTCAAGAAGCCTTGAATAGTTAAAAGTATAGACCATTACAACACTGCTTTCATAGGAATATTAACAAATAATATGTTCTAAGAAAGAATGCAATTTTTTGAGATTGCTCACATTATACATCTGATGCAAATGTTTATTTTTATGGTTTCAAAAATATTAAATCAGATGACTATATAAGATTATAATATAATACAATATATTCTTATATAATATGCATTATATATAATATAATATATAATACAATATATTATTACATGGTAATAATCAATATGGAGAATATTAGTTTGGGGTGAATAAATGACAAATAAGCCTGAAGCCATTTTTGTTTTGGTCAACAATGCAGCTATTTAGAAGGAAAAATATACTATTTTTATACCTGTGCACTTTTCAAAATTTATTTTTCAACTACCATTTTCAGTGCACATTGTAAATCAAATTCTAATGTAAGATCATTCTATTTCATAATCACATTAGAGAATATTCAGAAAGTATCAGTTTATAATCTGAATTAAGAACCTAAACAGCTATACAATTCTAACACTTACATGTAAATATAATATAGATTGAAAGGGATTGTATTCCCACATCTATCTTTTACTACATCTATTCCGAGATTAGGATTTTTTTGGGATATGTGATTACTTTCCCCTACTGCATCCCTATGGTATCCTGTGCCTGCCCTTCAGGGCATATTTTCATATTTTAAAGTTAATGTTGCTGGGATTTGTTTAATAAAATAACTTTTTCCTCAATAGTAAAAATATTTTTATGATCCTTGGGATATCTGTTTATAAGGAAAAAATATATAAAGTTAGCAATTTCTTTTTAGACACACTCAGCTTGAATATTTTACAAATAGTCCTTTAACTTGAAGTTCAATTACTTTAAGATAAAGTATAAAATTTGGAAGGTTTTGAGGCCAGTATCTTGTGGATTATTAAGGGGCTGGGCATCAAAGAATACAAAACTGTTTTTTTGTAATTTTAACAGTTAATTGTTACATAACTACTGAGCATAAAATGTTCCAATGCATATATAAATTGGTATGATTGGGTGAGTTTGTGTGTTCTCTAGTCCTAAAGTAGAAGTTTAACATAGACTTGGATTACATTGAGATTTAAAATACATTATATATGCTTAAATGTTGCCTGTATTGACTGTGAAATGTATGCATATATAAAGAGAAAACCTATTAAACCGATCTTAATCATAAAGGAAAACTATTTTCCTGTTATGCTTTCTTATTAAATAGGCACTATTTATATCATGATTTACAATTTCAAATATATTTGGGGGTTATGGTCACATTTATTAGGAGAATTAAACATATCTGTGACACAGTAATAAAAGAATATATTTAAAACCTCAAAATTCAGATAATCAAGGAGATAAATGGCTTCTTATGTTTTGTAACATTTTTACATCATTTATACTTAATGCTGAATTAATTCGCAAGTTCAAAAGTAAATATGTAAGTGATTTTCTGATTCTAAGCTGACATATTTTACCTGTTAAAATTCATGCTTCTCAATTACCATTAGAGGCCTTATGTTTGGTAATTACAAGTGTCTGGGCTATGTGAGTCTCTCTATATGTGTGTGCTTTGTTCCAGTTTCTTGACTTTTGACTCAAATTCTCTATGTATATAAAATATTTATAAATTAAAGGGGTCATCCTAAATGTGTGTGTGTGTGTGTGTGTGTGTATTGAGCTCTTTTGAACATGATTTTGCTGTTCTTTCTGCCTTTTAGTCCAACTCCTTTACTCAAGCATATGGAAGTCTGTTAGAAAATTTTTCAATAAGGTAAATCACGTCATACCTTGAAAAAAGAAAAAGAAAAAGAAGAAAAAAACTCCCATTGTGAGAAACAGAGGCTTATAGAGTGGGAATGTTTTCATACTGGGATTACTAAGATTTTGCAGATTCATGCATCTGTTCCATTGAAGGTGTCCTTAAATGTGTTGAATGTTTATGTGTAATGTATCTATATGTATGTGCCTAAGACCCTCATGAGATACATTCTCAGGAATGATTTACTGTCATCTGGAGTTCGAAGGAATAATTATTTTTTACAAACAACTATTGGGGGAAGGTAAGAGAAAAATTCAAGATAATTGACAATCTTTTGTAATGTTCAAAGTATTATTGTCTACTTGAATAAAAGTTAATTTTACATATGATAAATACAGTATTGATAATAATAGATTATTTCTTTTTAAAAATAGATTATTTCTTAAGCTAGGATTCTTACTAATAATGTTTGTCTTATTCAGAGGAAGAAAAAAAAACAGGCACCCATTTCCCATGTATAAAATCTTGGACACAAAATAATGTTCCTTCTTCAGAAAGTAACAATTGAATAACCTTGGAATAAACATGCATCATCCATGACAGTGGGTGTAGATACAAAATATGCAGATCCAGTTCAATCAGTTCAAATCTTAGATACAGAATTTTCTATAACAATAATTTTACTTTTATTTCTCAGTATTTGCTGCTTTATATAATTCTATGAGATATTTGATTTTTCTAAAGAGGAAATTAGTTCTTGGGTGCCTTGTCCCAAGGCACCTAAGAACTATTGTGTCAGGAAGCATAAATGGGCTCATGCATTGCTGGGGGTAAGGTCTGTGGTATTGTTGATCTGGTTAGGGTATGTTGAATATATTGGGAGTAGCTGGTTTGGTATTTCAAACCTCCAAGAGTACCTTAGATAGAATGACTCTTTTTCTTGAGCATTTGTTCCTTTAACAAAGAAATTTCTCCACTCTGCTCCCCAGCTCCAAGAGTTTGAGAAAAGAATAGGGCATATGTGGAGAATGATAGGGAAGAAAGGGTCATAAATTAAGAGAATGACATTAAAAAACATGAATTTTAACATAAACATCCTTCCTCAAGTTATACACTTTAATAGAGCACAGTCTCTGAAATTTGCTGCTATCACATTGAGTCATGCTGTTGCCTTGTGACCTCACACTTCCAATTCCATGACCTTTTGTCTTAGCAGTGAGTAAAATGTCTCACTTCCTCATTTACTTCAGTGGGTCTCAACAGCATTTCAAACACAAACTTTGATTTGAACTCTGGAGAATATAAACAAGGGCAGGATGTGTTTGGAAAAGCTTAAGACAAATTTACTTATATTATTTCAGGATCATTTAGGATTATATATCTATGTACCTCCATAATATTCTTTAATTGTTACTCTGACCACAGGATGAAAGCCTTGTATTAGCCATTTTATAGGTAAAAACAAAAAAATTGACTACACAGCCAATTTCCTTAAGATAACATGAAGTCTGTGTTTGAATATGCCATATAATGAAATAAAATCTAAGAGCAAAAAAAAGTAATGCATTGTAATTATACATAATAGTGTGGAAATATTAACATATTTCTAAATGCATATAACATATGTCTTCTTTCCCTCCCCTCTACCCTCCCCCTAATCCTCTTGTTCTACTTTATTTGATCTTCCTTCTATTTATTAATTTTCTAATTGTTTGTATTATAGTTATATATAAAATTAGAATGAATTGTGATATATTCATAAATTTATATATTAATGCACATAGCATAATTTGGCCAACTTCATTTTCTAGTTCTTCCCATTTCCCTCTCCTCTTTCTTACCTTTGGTTCATTGTTTCAACTATACTAACCTCCTTTCTATTGTCAACCATTTACTGACACAATGTGTCAGCTGTTCTGGTAGATGCTAGGTGTATTCAAACAGGGAAGTCATGGTCCTTGTACATATGAAATTCACAGTCCACCTCTTTTACAAACATGATTGACATTTCCCCAACTATGTAAGGAAACTAAAACAAAAGAGAGAAATTGAGGTTTAAGAAGATCATGTTGAATCATGCACCTAAGTACTCAGATTTGCATTCACAGTTTCTTTTTTTTTTTTTTTTTAGGTAGAATGATGAACTTTAATTTTTTTCACATTTTTCTTTTTTTTTTAATTTTTTATTGTGGGTTGTTAAAAACATTACAAATTTCTTGACATATCATATTCCACACTTTGATTCAAGTGGGTTATGAACTCCCACCTTCACCCCATACACAGATTGCAGAATCACATCAGTTACACATCCATTGATTTACATATTGCCATACTAGTGTCTGTTGTGCTCCGCTGCCTTTCCCATCCTCCACCCTCCCCCCTCCCCACCTCTCCCTCCCCTCCCCTCCTCTCTCTCTACCCCCTCCACTGTATAACCCTGAGGGTCTCCTTCCATTACCATGCAATTTCCCTTCTCTCTCCCTTTCCCTCCCACCTCTCATCCCTGTTAAATGTTAATCTTCTTCTCATGCTCTTCGTCCCTACTCTGTTCTTAGTTACTCTCCTTATATCAAAGAAGACATTTGGCATTTGTTTTTTAGGGATTGGCTAGCTTCACTTAGCATAATCTGCTCTAATGCCATCCATTTCCCTGTAAATTCTATGATTTTGTCATTTTTTAATGCAGAGTAATACTCCATTGTGTATAAATGCCACATTTTTTTATCCATTCATCTATTGAAGGGCATCTAGGTTGGTTCCACAGTCTTGCTATTGTGAACTGTGCTGCTATCAACATCGATGTAGCAGTGTCGCTGTAGCATGCTCTTTTTAGGTCTTTAGGGAATAGACCAAGAAGGGGAATAGCTGGGTCAAATGGTGGCTCCATTCCCAGCTTTCCAAGAAATCTCCATACTGCTTTCCAAATTGGCTGCACCAATCTGCAGACCCACCAGCAATGTACAAGTGTACCCTTTTCCCCACATCCTCGCCAGCACTTGTTGTTGTTTGACTTCATAATGGCTGCCAATCTTACTGGAGTGAGATGGTATCTTAGGGTGGTTTTGATTTGCATTTCTCTGACAGCTAGAGATGGTGAGCATTTTTTCATGTACTTGTTGATTGACTGTATGTCCTCCTCTGAGAAGTGTCTGTTCAGGTCCTTGGCCCATTTGTTGATTGGGTTGTTTGTTCTCTTATTGTCTAATTTTTTGAGTTCTTTGTATACTCTGGATATTAGGGCTCTATCTGAAGTGTGAGGAGTAAAGATTTGTTCCCAGGGTGTAGGCTCCCTATTTACCTCTCTTATTGTTTCTTTTGCTGAGAAAAAACTTTTTAGTTTGAGTAAGTCCCATTTGTTGATTCTAGTTATTAACTTTTGTGCTATGGGTGTCCTACTGAGGAATTTGGAGCCCGACCCCACAGTATGTAGATCGTAGCCAACTTTTTCTTCTATCAGACGGCGCGTCTCTGATTTGATATCAAGCTCCTTGATCCATTTTGAATTCACTTTTGTGCATGGCGAGAGAAAGGGATTCAGTTTCATTTTGTTGCATATGGATTTCCAGTTTTCCCAGCACCATTTGTTGAAGATGCTATCCTTCCTCCATTGCATGCTTTTAGCCCCTTTTTCAAATATAAGATAGTTGTAGTTTTGTGGATTGGTTTCTGTGTCCTCTATTCTGTACCATTGGTCCACCCGCCTGTTTTGGTACCAGTACCATGCTGTTTTTGTTACTATTGCTCTGTAGTATAGTTTGAAGTCTGGTATCGCTATACCGCCTGATTCACACTTCCTGCTTAGCATTGTTTTTGCTATTCTGGGTCTTTTATTTTTCCATATGAATTTCATGATTGCTTTCTCTATTTCTACAAGAAATGCCGTTGGGATTTTGATTGGCATTGCATTAAACCTATAGAGAACTTTTGGTAATATCGCCATTTTGATGATGTTAGTTCTGCCTATCCATGAACAGGGTATATTTTTCCATCTTCTAAGATCTTCTTCTATTTCTCTCTTTAGGGTTCTGTAGTTTTCATTGTATAAGTCTTTCACCTCTTTTGTTAGGTTGATTCCCAAGTATTTTATTTTTTTTGAAGATATTTTGAATGGAGTGGTTGTCCTCATTTCCATTTCAGAGGATTTGTCGCTGATATACAGGAATGCCTTTGATTTATGCGTGTTGATTTTATATCCTGCCACTTTGCTGAATTCATTTATTAGCTCTAATAGTTTCTTTGTAGAGCCTTTTGGGTCTGCTAGGTATAGAATCATATCATCTGCAAATAGTGATAATTTAAGTTCTTCTTTTCCTATTTTTATGCCTTTAATTTCTTTCGTCTGTCTAATTGCTCTGGCCAGTGTTTCGAGAACTATGTTGAACAGAAGTGGAGAGAGAGGGCATCCCTGTCTTGTTCCAGATTTTAGAGGGAATGCCTTCAGTTTTTCTCCATTCAGAATGATGCTAGCCTGAGGCTTAGCATAGATTGCTTTTACAATATTGAGGTATGTTCCTGTTATCCCTAGTTTTTCTAGAGTTTTGAACATAAAGGGATGCTGTACTTTGTCGAATGCTTTTTCCGCATCTATCGAGATGATCATATGGTTCTTATTTTTAAGTCTATTGATGTGGTGAATAACATTTATTGATTTCCGTATATTGAACCAGCCTTGCATCCCAGGGATGAATCCTACTTGATCATGGTGTACAATTTTTTTGATATGTTTTTGTATCCGAGTGGCCAGAATTTTATTGAGGATTTTTGCATCTAGGTTCATTAGAGATATTGGTCTGTAGTTTTCTTTCTTTGAAGTGTCTTTGTCTGGTTTAGGTATCAGGGTGATGTTGGCCTCATAGAATGAATTTGGAAGTTCTCCCTCCTTTTCTATTTCCTGAAGTAGCTTGAAAAGTATTGGTATTAGTTCTTCTTTAAAGGTTTTGTAAAATTCTGCTGTATACCCATCCGGTCCTGGGCTTTTCTTAGTTGGTAGTCTTTTGATGGTTTCTTCTATTTCCTCAATTGATATTGGTCTGTTTAGGTTGTCTATATCCTCCTGACTCAATCTGGGCAGATCATATGACTTAAGAAATTTATCTATGCCTTCACTATCTTCTAATTTATTGGAGTATAAGGATTCAAAATAGTTTTTGATTATCTTCTGTATTTCGGAAGTGTCTGTTGTGATATTGCCTTTTTCATCCCGTATGCTAGTAATTTGAGTTCTCTCTCTTCTTCTCTTCCTAGCATCGCTAAGGGTCTGTTGATTTTGTTTATTTTTTCAAAGAACCAACTTTTAGTTTTGTCAATTTTTTCAATTGTTTCTTTTGTTTCGATTTCATTAATTTCAGCTCTGATTTTAATTATTTCTTGCCTTCTACTTCTTTTGCTGTTGTTTTGCTCTTCTTTTTCAAGGATTTTGAGATGAAGTATGAGATCATTTATTTGTTGGTTTTTTTCTTTTTTTAAGGAATGAACTCCAAGCAATGAATTTTCCTCTTAGAACTGCTTTCAATGTGTCCCATAGATTCCAATATGTTGTGTCTGTGTTTTCATTTATCTCTAAGAATTTTTTAATTTCCTCCTTGATGTCTTCTATAACCCATTGATCATTCAGTAACCTATTGTTCATTCTCCAAGTGATGTATGCTTTTTCCTTCCTTCTTTTATCGTTGATTTTCAGTTTCATTCCATTATGATCAGATAAGATGCATGGTATTATCTCTACTCCTTTATATTGTCTAAGAGTTGCCCTGTGACATAATATATGATCTATTTTTGAGAAGGATCCATGTGCTGCTGAGAAAAAAGTGTAACTGCTTGATGTTGGGTGGTATACTCTATATATGTCAATTAGGTCTAGGTTATTAATAGTGTTATTGAGTTCTATAGTTTCCTTATTCAACTTTTGTTTGGAAGATCTGTCCAGTGGCGAGAGAGGTGTGTTGAAGTCTCCCATGATTATGGTATGGTGGTCTATTAGACTCTTGAACTTGAGAAGAGTTTGTTTGACAAACATAGCTGCACCATTGTTTGGGGCATAAATATTTATGATTGTTATGTCTTGTTGGTGTATGGTTCCCTTAAGCAGTATGTAGTGTCCCTCTTTATCCCTTTTGATTAACTTTGGCTTGAAATCTATTTTATTTGATATGAGTATGGACACTCCTGCTTGTTTCCGAAGTCCATATGAGTGATATGATTTTTCCCAACCTTTCACCTTCAGCCTATGTATGTCTTTTCCTATCAAATGCGTCTCCTGTAGGCAGCATATTGTTGGGTCTTGTTTTGTGATCCATTCTACTAGCCTGTGTCTCTTAATTGGTGAGTTTAAGCCATTAACATTTAGGGTTATTATTGAGATATGGGTTGTTCTTCCAGCCATATTTGTTTATTTCTGTTACTAAACATGGTTTGTTTTCCTCTTTGATTATTTTCCCCCCCTTTACTGTCCTACCTCCCACTGTTGGTTTTCATTGTTATTTTCCATTTCCTCTTCCTGTAATGCTTTGGCGAGGATGTTTTGAAGAGATGGTTTTCTAGCTGCGAATTCTTTAAACTTTTGTTTATCGTGGAAGGTTTTAATTTCATCTTCCATCCTGAAGCTTAATTTCGCTGGATACACAATTCTTGGTTGGAACCCATTTTCTTTCAGTGTTTGAGATATGTTATTCCAGGATCTTCTAGCTTTCAGAGTCTGTGTTGAAAGATGAGCTGTTATCCTGATTGGCTTACCCCTAAATGTAATCTGCTTCCTTTCTCTTGTAACTTTTAAAATTCTCTCCTTATTCTGTATGTTGGGCATCTTCATTATAATGTGTCTAGGTGTGGATCTCTTATGATTTTGCACATTCGGCGTCCTGTAGGCTTCTAGAATTTGGGATTCTGTCTCATTCTTCAAGTCTGGGAAGTTTTCTCGTATTATTTCATTGAATAGACTGCTCATTCCTTTGGTTTGGAGCTCTGTACCTTCCTGTATCCCAATGACTCTTAAGTTTGGTCTCTTAATGTTATCCCATATTTCTTGGATGGTCTGCTCATGGTTTCTTAACAGTCTTGCTGAGCTGTCTATGTTCTTTTCCAGTTGAAATACTTTGTCTTCATTGTCTGATGTTCTATCTTCTAAGTGTTCTACTCTGCTGGTAGTATTCTCCATTGAGTTTTCAAGTTGGTTTATTGCTTCCTGCATTTCTAGGATTTCTGTTTGTTTGTTTTTTATAACCTCTATCTCCCTGTATAGTTGATCCTTTGCTTCCTGGATTTGTTTGCGTAATTCATTGTCGAAGTGATCTTTCATTGTCTGGTTTTGCTGTTTAATGTCTTCCTTGATACTCCAGATCATCTGAAGCATGTATATCCTGAATTCTTTATCTGACATTCCATCTGCTGCAGCTGTTACCTCTTCTAAAGTTGCGTTGACCTGCATTGCTTGTGGTCCTTTCTTTCCTTGTCTTTTCATACTGCTTGCGTATCTTTCCTGCAGGCGTGGGCGGCGGCTCTGCTCTCTCCTTATTCCAATTGGGGTGTCGTGGCTACCACGCCGGCAGGTCACTGGGCCTGTTCTGGGCGCTGGCGGCGGCTCTGTTCTGCCCCTACTCCAATTGGGGTGACGAGTGTACCACGCCGGCAGGCCAACGGGCCTGATCCGCCGGTCGGTTGCAGGTTTGCCTACCCTGCAGGCGCGGGTGGCAGCTGTACTCTGCCCCTACTCCAAATGGGGTGACGTGTCTGTCGTACCGGCAGGCCACTGGGCCTGTCCCGCTGGTCGGTCGCAGATCTGCCCACCTTTCGGGCACGGGTGGAGGCTCTGCTCTGCCCCTACTCCAATTGGGGTGTCGTGACTACCCCGCCTGCAGGACGCTGGGCCTGTTCCTGGCACGGGCGGCAACTCTGCTCTGCCCCTACTCCAATTAGGGTGGTGTGTGTACCACGCCGGCAGGCTCCTGGGCCTGATCCGCCGGTCTGTTGCAGGTCTGCCTACCTTGGAGGCGCGGGCGGCGGATCTGCCCTGCCCCTCCTACCACGCCTGCGGACCCCTGGGCCTGATCTGCAGGTTGGTCACAGGTCTGCTCACCCTGCGGGCACGGGTGGCGGTTCCGCTCCGCCCCCACTCCAATTGGGGTCACGTGACCACCACACTGGCAGGGCCTGATCCGGGCGTGGGAGAAGGATCTGCTCTGCCCCTACTCCAGTTGGGGTGACGTGTGTACCGCACTGGCAGGCCACTGGGCCTGACCCGCCAGGCTGTCACAGGTCTGTTTACCTTGCAAGCGCGAACGGCGGCTCTGCCCTGCCCCTCCTACCACGCCCATGTACCACTGGGTCGCGGGTCTGCCCACCTTGCGGGTGCGGGTGGCGGCTCCGCTCTGCCCCCTCTCCAATTGGGGTCACGCGGTCACCACGCTGGCGAGCCGCTGGGCCTGCTCCGGGCGCTGGTGGCGGCCCGGTTCCTCCCCTCTGGCTCGACGACAAATTGAGGAGACTCGGGTGTCTGTGCCTCACCCCCCCTACCAGGAGACCAACTGTTTATGTCCTGCATTCACAGTTTCTAATAATGAAAGTTTCTTTATTTGACAGTGAGCTTCACTGGCTGTAAAAGCCCATGCATTATCTTATTTAGTTTTCATAGCATCCCATTCAGAGGTTCCAAACATTTCATCAGTATACCACTGATAGGTGTACACTAAGTCCTATATCTATCAGGGTTTTTACTTACATAGAATAGAATCCATTATAAAATTCAGTAAAGAATTTATTGCAGACACTCAACATTGTTAGTGGGTTTTGTGGTGTCATATGAAGAGGGCCCACATTCATTTGTCTCTGGATCTGTATATTTCTGTTTTGGGGAAAGAAGAAAACAATAACATATATTACTTGCTGATTCGGAATATAAACTACTTCCTGAAGGACAGTTCCAAACTTCTCACTCCCAGCAGGTGCTGTAATTGTCTTCAGTAATGCTTTCTACTGGTTTCTAAATGATGAGGTAATTGATAAAGCCAGTGCATCCTGTGGACACAAAGCCCATTGCCTTACATCTTTTGCAAGAATATGAGTTTCTTGATCAGAAGAAATATTAGATCCACTGGCATAAAGTTAAATAAGATGTTTCCTAAGATATAAATACAGTTATTACTGTTCTTTGAAGTGTGGTAGAAAGAAAGTCAAAACTATATACAGAATATGTGTTTGTTTCAGTGGGAACAAATTCCCCTCTATTAGAAAGTGCTATAGCTGCCATGAGGAGATTTGTTACCCAATTATATAGCAGTACAGAGGACTTGGGGCTAGATATTGCTGCCAGTAAATCAGGCAAAATTTGGTGGAGAAAAGTTAACTTCCATGATGGTAAGCTTGTGTTTTTATATCTACACATAACCTTTATTCCTTCTAACACAGTCAATTTGTTAATGAATTCATTGAGCAAACTCTGAGGTGGTTGAGGGGAAAAGGCTGATTGATGTCCCTAGACTAGTTTACTTTGTAAACTTAATTACTGAATTCATGCTCAGTATTTGCATAAGTACTTACCTCACGCAGCACAAAATTTTTCCTAGATTCTGAACTCATCCAAGGGAAAAAATTCCCAAATTTTTACCAATTCTCCATTTTTATACCTTCCAAGTCCCTGGCCATCTTCTTAAACCATTCTTTGGTTCTCTAACATTTATTTAAGAATTGAACTTTATATTATATGCATTTCCAAAAGGAAATACATTCTTCCCACAAGGAACTCTTCTCTGTTGACTTTCAAGGTCAAGTCCAAGTTGAGTGGTTAGATACTAATAGTTCCCTTACAACACGTATAGCCATATCCTGTAAAGCCATTTGCAGCCTAAGTTGGTGGAACTTGACTACCATCATTATCATGCAAAGACACTTCAAACACCATTCAATGTGCTTACCCAAATGGCCAGATGAGAAAGCTGTCTATAATGAAAAATAAAGAGAATTTGCTCCCTACAGAGAAATGCTGCAATTTAAAAGTTTCGCACAACTAGAAACTGAATTAGCTTACCAATAAGAGAGCTTATTATGGACAAGCTTATTCAATCTGTGCTACAAGATTGAAGGATGTACTTCATTAAGTAAGAAAAATTATTCATTAAGGAAGGCATAAGATGCAAGAAACAAGGACAAACAAAACAAATAAGTGAATACCAGGGAAAATATGGAAGATAATAACATTATCTAATTTGAGAAATTAAAAATAATAGTAATAGCATTGGAAAGTATGTAAGCCAAAAGGAGAATAGTGATTGGAACTTAAGTATTCTATGATCCTAATTTTATAGGATGGAAATTCATATTAGCTTTTTAATTTTATAAATAGATGATCAAAGTAGAATGCTAACCACTAAAATGATTTCAATAAAATGACAAAAATGTATTCTAAAAAAGTAAAATAAGTTGAAGCAAACAACATAGGTCAAAATATAATAAAGAACTCCCATTTTGAATCTAATGTATGAAATATGAAGTGTCAAGAGTTTTGTAATGTTTTGAACAACAAATAAAAAAAGAAAAAAATAGAATAAAGAGGTCAAAAATTATGATAGAAATATATCCAGACATATTTGTTACTTTTATATAAAAGAAATAGATTCACCTGTTAAAAAAATTAAACAAGCAAAGAAGCAGAAAATAAACAAACAAAAACAATAACAAAACACAGAGAAATTCATGCTGGTTAAAATTCAGACATATGCTAGGTATAAAAAATGTAATTTAAAACAAGCATACAGCCAGAATGAGAATAGATAATAATACACTAGAAAAATACTGACCAAAATAATTTTGAAATAGCTACATTAGAAGCACAAAAAATAAATTTTAGGCAAAAAAGGTATAAGTAATAAAAGTGTTCGAAAGGATAACAAGCTGTATTTCCTTAGCTAGATATACTATTTCTAGATTTGATTTACCCAGTAAAACACATACACACACACACACACAGCTGCAAGTAAAAATTGAGAAACTCACTATCAAAGGAGACCTCTCATGCTGACAAAACTTTGTAAAAAAAATAGAAGTTCTGTGCTACACAAGTAGCATAAATGCAAATAATAATAAATTGCATTGTTTCTTTGTATATTTGGTGTCTTATATGTAAAACTTCACCTAAAAATTTGTTACCCATTCTTTTCAAACCTACACAGAACATTCTAACAAATGGTTATGTACTATCTTCAAATCGAAAGCAAAATTTTAAAATTCAGTATGATAACCATGTTTGGTCACATTATGATATTTTTGAACTCAATAATACAAACATTTATTAAAATATCAAACACTTGGAATTTTAAAGCACACCATAGACAGCTAACAATTCAAAGGAGAAAACTTAATTTAAAAAAAAGAAACTACTTTTAATTGAATGGTAAGTACAGAGAGGGAATTTTATCACTTTGAGTGCTTGTAGGGTTAACAAATGAGAGCTTTAAAATAATGTATTAAACATTCAATGTAATTTTTTTTAAATAATAAGATAACTCCTAGGAATAAAGAGAAAAATTAAGACAAAATTAGAGTGGGGCAAATTTGCTTTCAACAGTCTCAGAATCTGTTTCTTTGAAAAGACTAAGAAAAGAAATCTTCAGCAAGTTTGAACAAGGCTCATTTTTTTTTAAAGATCATGAATTCAGTAAAAGCATACAATTTAAAAAGACAATAAAAGAGCACAGAAAACTTTATGCCCATGAACTACTCTGAAAATGTAGGTTAAAGTACAATGTATTAGAATTTATCAAAATTTACTCAAGAATTACAAATGTGAATGTTCTTACTGCCATTCAAAAGTTGAGTCATTTGTTTAACATCTTTCCCATGAGACAAAACAGCAGTTGATGCTACAAATATATTTTACAAAACATGCAAGAAATTATCATTTCAATTCTCCATAGACTTTTCCATGAAAATCAGAAGTGGAGATACCTAGTGCTGAGCAGAATAATTGTCCCCCAAAGCTGTTTACATTCTAATGCCCAGAACCAGTAAATATGCTATTTACATAGCAAAAGAGACTTTGCAGATGTATTAAATTAAGAACTTTGAATACTCTGGATTATCCAGGGACATCCAACGTAATCACAAATTCTTGAAAATAGAAAGGAGAGGCAAAAGAGAATTGTCAAAGAGCTGTAAAAACAAGATCAAATTCAAAGCCATTGAGTTTATGATAATTTTTTATTTAGCATCAATTGAAAACAAATGCATTTTTCAAGTAATTTATCATATATATATATATATATCATATATCATATATATATATATATATATATATATATATATATATCATATATATATATATATATATATATATATATATATATATATATATATATATATATATATTTCTGCCCCCCCCCCCCCGTGGTGCTGGGGATCAAACCGAGGGCCTTGGCATGCACTCTACCAGCTAAGCTATATTCTCAGCCCTGAAGTTAATATATTCTTGATATTCTTAATGCAAATTCCTCACAATTTAGAAAGAGAAATTATATGTTAACCTTATTTATGAAACAAAATACAAAGTGTCTTAAAGATGATATCAGCAAACTGAAACCTCCAATGTTAAAAAAGGAAAAAAAAAAAGGTTTTAAACTAAAATAGTTTAACAAGAATCCAAAGGGAGTGTAGTGTTGAGAGATTAAAGGAGAAAAACATATGATAATTTTAATAGATTAAAAATCTTTCAACAAAAAATCTTTAAATCACACATTCATGTTAAAATGTCAAAATAAAAAAGAAACAAATAAATCCCTATTAATAGAAATAAATAGTATCTTCTTAAAACCATCAGAAAATAATATTAATGGTAAAATGCTAAAGTTGCATTTGAAATTATAAATAGGACTCTTAATAATAATCCATAGTTTTCAAGTAACTCAAGATGACAATGATAAAAAATTAAAGATATAGGAAAAGAAGATGAATAAAATTATCATTATTTACAAATAATGAAAATTTTTTACATTTATAAAAAAGGGGATTTACCAAGGACTTACTCATAACTACTTATATACTCTTTATTAAGTGGTATGCATGTGGAAGTACACCATAGCATTATTATCTAATCCTTATAGATGTTTTCATATATAAACTATAATATTTTTATTCCTGATTTTTATTAGTTTGGTAGGCCCATGAACGTATTCCTTATGTATTGCATATAATTTCTGATTTTGACATCATTTGCTTCATTCTTTCTTTAATTATACTATTTAGATCAGAAAAGTGAATAAATACAAATTTTTATCTGATTCTGCAAATCAGGTGGTTCTTGGTGTTTCCCTAGATTTGAATGCTGTATGTTTTTCTACTGACACGGCCTTGCTCTTAGATCATTAACTCTTCAGGAAGCTGCAACACTATTAATACATATTATATTTTCCCTTAACTAAAATATTCAATCCTAAACTATATAACAAAAATTCATATTTCACACATTCTTTATCTATTCATGAATTTTCAAGTATGAATTAAATGATGTATGTTAAAATCACATATGATACTAGGGATTATGTAGCTCACAAATAAGAAAGATGGAAAATGAGTCAATTAAAATATAGTGTGAAAAATCTAGGTTAGATTTTGTTGAAAAAAAAAAAGCTTCTACAGACAAGCCACAGCATTGGCTATATTGTGTTAGACTGTATTCAGTCAAGCAGCTTGAAATCTGAAACTCTGTTTAAATGACAAGAAAAAATGAAATAGGAGGCAGGAATAAGAAGTTTTGTGATTATTGTTGTTACCATATTAGAAATCTATATTGAATAACCAAGGGATTTTATGCAAGGAAGTGAGAACATGCATCTGACCCTTCAAAATATTACTTCTGCCATTGAGAAAGAATAGATTAGAAGACTAAAATGTTAAATGTTAATTCAAGGATAAATGCACAGGCTTCTAAACCAGAATCCCCAACATATATCCATTAATCACTGAGCCTCTTAAAACTCTATTAATGTCTTCTTAAATTCCAAGGTTGAGTCCTGTAATCCAATGTGTGGCATAGGAATGTACGTTGTAGAAAACTATACAGTGAAGCTATTGTACAGTGTGGTATCATTAAAGAATGAAAACAGCAAACAACATGCTTTTTATTTTCAATGTTTATAATATTTTTATTCCTTAAAACTTATTTCTGCAACTAAATTTCCTCAGTATTGAATATCTTGAGAATTTTAACCCTTCTTCAATATCTGTATTATGGAATATCTATAACTCAAATGCTTTGGAATAGTAATTGGGAAGATTAAACTCCAGCCATCACAGGTGTTTAATTGACTTCTATCTCACCTTCAAATTGCTCTCAGGCATAGTAACTAGGCATTGGTTCTATAAATACTAATGTTACTGTCTTGGAAGACAAGCCTCAAGACAGAAATACATAGTTTTATGTAATCCCAGCCAGTCTTTCATTTCAGTCACTTAAAAGTGAGTATTTGCTCAAGTCTGCCCCTGACAGACACATGAAGATGCTGTACTACTTTAATTCAAATGCTCAATGTGAGCTGTGCTGGAATTAAATTCTTAAGATGATTTGCGCCTGATTTCAAATGTTTCAAATCAAAATAAGCTCTCACAAATTGTGAGGTACAAAGATAAGAGTCATGATGAATCAATTATCTAAATGTTTGAGTTAGCTTCAGAAGAACTTTTGAAATCAATGACTGGAGCAGGGTGCAGATATTATAAGCCCAATGTGCCCTTTGATAAGTTGAATGGCCTTGTCCGAGACAGAAGCCCATCTGTCTATAGCATGTAACTGCAAATGACAGCTGTTTCCTGAGCATATGGTACCTAACATCTGTGGATTACTCTCTGTTCAATCTTCTTCACAGAGTAGATACGTCTTTTTAAAGATCAAGTAGTACCTTTTCACTTTAAACCCTTCAAAAATCTAATGTTGCACTGGGATAAACTCCAAATTCAGCATCAGGCCCAGGGCTCTCTATATGATCTAGCTAGTGCCTCACTCAAAATTCTCCATCAAATCTACTGGCTAGTTTCACACACACACATGCTCAGGTACGCACATGTGCGCACACACACTATTTCCTTAAGCATTCAAATCTCTCACGTACTTCAGAATCTGTTTTGTGGGGGAAGGGGTTAAGTACAAGAGATTGAACCCAGGGGCCCTTTACCACTGAGCTACATCTCCAGTCCTTTTTAGTTTTTATTTCAAGACAAGGTCTTGCTAAATTGCTTTGGGCTTCATTAAGTTGCGGAGTCGGCAGGGCCTCCTGAGTGGCTGGGATTATAGACAGGAGCCACATCTGACCCTACTTCAGAATCTTTCTGAGTGTGTCCAGAGCTTAAAAGTCTTTCCTCTACTCAGTACTTGACAATTTCTACCAACCGTTTGGTCTCAGCCTAATTGTGACTTCCTGATTTCCTTGAAAAAGCAGGTCACTAAACCCTATTCTAATTAGACTCATCTTTCCAAGAATAATCACATCTACTTTCACAGCAAAGATAGACTAATTGTGAAGTATAGGTTGATGGGAAGGAATTAACTGATATATTAGAATGAGATCCATTCCAAAATAAATATATTAAAAAATGTACAAAATTATATGGTATTTGCAAAAAGAAGTGATCACATGTATTCATGTATTTTTGGATGATTATTTGGCTAATGAGTTTCTCCTAACTTTAAGTGTTATGCACAAACAGTTCTTGAGAATAAAGACCAAGTGGTTAGTTGGTGTTTTTATTTGTCAGTCCATACTTGCTTAAGGCCTGACACATAATGGGTTATTTATTATTTATAATAAACATATAGTTATAATAAACTAGTTATAAAACATTAAAAATGTGCAAATAGGTATCACATAATTCAGCATTAACTGACATCAACCCAGTGTATATCAATCCAGTACATGGTTGGCTTATATTTTGGCCATTATATTTAGAAAAAAAGTTAATTCCTAAAATTTTGACCCTTGTATTTTAGAAAAAAAAAATAGTGAGTGTTTTCTAAAATTGTGCTGATTCCTATCCTTATCTAAAGTAAGAGTACTAGCATTGAAGATTCAATTTTAAGTGGTGTTTTAATAAATAATTGATGTTTTTACTTGTACTCTCAGCACCATTTGGTGAAGTGACTTTTCCTTTTGAATTGCCTTAGCATCTTTGATAAACATAGGGTTAAAAATTTGTGGACATTTCTTCTCTTCCATGGACTTATTAGTCTGACTTTAGACCAAATCAGAATTTTAAAATAATGTAGAATACCTATTTCAAGAGTATTTTTATTTATTCAGGACTCCTGTTGGTTTTCATACCAATTTGAGACCCAGTTTGCCAACTTCTATTAAAAAAAATACAAAAACGGTTGGCATTTTGATTAGGTTTGCATTGTCTATATATTATTTTAAGGATAAGTGGTGTTCAAGTATATTATAATATTCTGATCCATGAAGTTTATTTTTCTTTCCATTTATTAGGTCTTAACCACTTACCCATGTTTCGTAGATTTCAGAAGAGAGGTCTTACACACATTATGTTAAAAATTTAATAAACAACTATTTTATTTTTATGCTATTATAAATGGTTTTTTATATTCTTATTATATTTCTTCATGCTTGCATACAAAATTAATTTTTGACTCTTGACCTTGTATTCAATGAATTGTCATATTTATTTCTTAATTCTCATAGATTTTGGGCATTCCCTGAGGTTTTCAATGTATATAATCATTTTGTTCATGAGTAAAGGCAATTTTATTTTTTCCCTTTCAATGTTTATTCCTTTTATTTATTTATTTATTTATTCATTTTCATCTCATTGTACTGGCAGGTTACTGTGTTGCTAACTATAAATTGATTATAGATATATTTTATCAGATGAAAAATTTTTCCTTTTGATAATATGCTGAGAATTTGTTTTATTCATTATGAAAATTGATTGTGTTGAGATAATATTTTTCTGTTTTCTTCTGTTAATGCTGTGAATCAGATTTATTAATTTTTAAGTATTAAACCAATCCTTCAGTCCTGGGGTAAATCTTATTTGCTTGTGATATATTATAGTTTTTATATCTTATTGGGTTCAACTTCCTAATATTATGTAAGGATTTTTGCATCACTCTACATGATGGATTTTGTTCTGTAATTTTCAATATCTTTGCATAAAAGTTTGCATAATATTGATATTATTTCTTCCTTAAATGGGAATTTAGTTCATTAGTGAAACCACCTGTTCCTGGAGAATAAATCTGTATATTTTAATGTACAGATAGAGTGATATGAGAATTCTTATTAAGAAGTATTTTGCCAGTTTTAAATTCCACCCTCTAATTTTTCCCTTTTACTCTCATATTTCATGTTACCATTTAATATTATGCAAAAAAACGTGAAATGAGACCATAAAGATATCATCCTGAAAAATTACCTTGAAAGCAATTCATTTTCCCTGGTGAATGAAACTGGCAGGGAAAAAACAAAACAAAACAGAATAGCAGCTACTAAAAGGACACTTGGATCTCTTAGAAGTGGTAATAGTATACAAAGTGAGTTGTTTTGATTCCTTTCTATTAAAGCAAAATTGTCAATGATCGGGAAAGTTTACCTGGGTGGGGAAAATAGAGCAATATACTCTTTCAAATTAAAGGAGAGTTCATTCACTCATTAAGGATTATGTAAATGTCAGTTCAGTCTTCTTGCAGTCAGAACTTCTCCCTAACTAATTGAGAAAGGGTTATATAGAAATTCAAAGACCTATCTTCTATAGTTCAAGCCCTGAATCTTCCTTATTAAAATAGAGTAGATTAATCAGTAGTAACTATTTCTGTCACTTTTTCTTTGTCTCCTTTTCTGTTGGGATAGTTTACTACTGCAGAAATTTAATCCTACAAATACTAGCCTAGTTAGTAAGTTTAAAACAGAGGCTAGAGATGTACAGACCCATGTTTGAAAACACCACACCCAGCACTGACATAGAGGAAAACAAAATTATTATCATGCTTCAAAGGGGAATACAGGGGAAAATCCAACCTCATTTATGCAGTTCATCACCTGCAGCAGTGAAGTAGCTAGTTATCTTGCTATCCTGTTATCCATTCTCTTTGCCTTTACTCAGCTATTTATTTTGTAAGCAATTTTAGATTCCATGACAGGCAGAATGGCTTGCAATTTTTTTGCAATTTTTTTGAGGTTTATAAGCACTTTAATTCTTCCTGATAAGCGAGTTGTAATAATATTCCTAATATATTTACTAATGAAACTACTTTCCCTTGGTGTTTCAAACATATTAATCCACACAATGTGTCCTGATTTTTCTGCCTGATCCCACAATTATATTAATAATCCAAAATGGTCAAATGGCAGTTCCAGTTTTCGTCATTATCACTTCTAGTTATTAAGTGAAAATAAAGGAATTTGTTTTGGCTAGATTAGTTACATTTACTAAGGAATTTGAATAGTATTTCTAAATTATTGACAGGGATAAAGCAATGATTCTTCTTTGAACTTCAAGGAACGAGACTCATTCTGCCCTAGTCTGGCTATGACAGTATCAAGGAGCCATAAAAATTATCTGGATTCAAGTACATCGGACTCTGCTGAGATACAACCAGCAAAATATACATCCCATTTTAACAAAACCTATTTTTGAGTTAAAGTCTTGTGTGTGTGCATATGATTATCTAAATAGTGATCATGTACTAAGCCTTAGCTGCAAGGGAAACTGGAGCCAGTACTTTTATTATGTTATCTTCTGCACTAAGAAGTGGTTCAGAATGATTATTGAGCGGATCATTTATGATATAAAATAGACCTGGTGAAAAATATTCTATTAGTAACTAAATCTCTAGTCTACTAGAGTCCAGAGCAGAAAACATCAAACATCCTGAAAGATGATGATGTAATATAAGGAATTTAATAAGATCACAAGTGACTGTAGAGGCAAGTTTTTAATAAGCCTCTAAGCAGGCAAGACACAATTTACTGCTCATTTCAGGTTGGAAGAGACTCAGTAGAATTCTAATAGATGGCCAGCCACTTACTTTACTGTAGGTTACCATGAAGGAGCCTCAAGGATGTTTGAATTGCTGAAAACATGTGAATTCAGCTGCCAAACAGGGTTCCTGCAGTAATGATAGAATCAGTCATGATGGTATGATTGTGCCACTAGGGCTGCTTTCTTTGGAATCATTGAATAAGCCATGGTTGAATGAAAAACAGTAACTGATATTTTAAAAGTGTATTATATTAATCCTTTCAGTTGTTAAGACTGTTTTCTTTAGAGTTTGTTTGGTGAGCATTCACAGAGACATACTTAGGTCCAGGAACAATTCTGAAGGTCTGTTCACAAACTTTCTCCATATTCTCATTAACTCTCCAACCTTCATCTCAAGCACTGATCATTCAATTACAGTTAGCCTCTGTGTGTTCCATCTCTTCCTCTAGTTATAGAATGTAATAAAATTATCCTACCCAGAGTTCTGACCATTGTGCTTGCAGGTTAGAGTGATAGGAGTTGTAACACAAGATTCTATTGCCAGATAGAGTAGACCTATTAGAGCAACACTCAAAACCCTGAATTATATTTTCTGACATCATCAGAACATAATTTGAGATCTGTCTTTGAGTCCTTTACTCTAATTCCATCCGAAAATAATAATATATTTCCGTTACCTGGTTCTTTTTTATTAGTCTTAAAATTTTCTATAGAATCATTTGTCCAGTCCTCAATTTAAGCCTCAGTGAGCAAGCATGGGTAACAGAGAAGTAACCTAGTTAATTTATTTCGTTTCCATGCACCATAGACTACTTGCCATGCTAAAATAAGGAAAAAACTCAACATATGTCAATCTTTATTAGCCAGATATTCAATTCTAAAAATTCAAATATGTACCTGAAGATCAGTTGCCTGTAATTCACTGTCTGGTAACAATAATGTATAAATGAAGTTTCCATTTTATTAATAGGCAACTGTCGCTAGCCAGCCATGGGTTGTGTGTGTGAGCTATGTGCACTTGAGCTTGTGACAGAACTGGACTGATTGAGCTGTGTGACATATGTGTGCCTTGTCACTCACTCTGCCTTTTATCCCACACAGCACCTGAGATGGGTAGGACTCTCCAAGATGTCAGTCAAACTGCTGACCAAGATATTACCAAGCAAGACTCCACCTTCTGAAACCCACCCCCTTGTTCTCTTGTAATATTTATTACTCCTTTGCCTTATTTGGATGGTATGTTCTATCGAACAACTTTCCCCAATAAAAACCATGGTTGGGGCATGCTGTCTCACTCTCTTGCCTGCCTCTCTTGCCTCTTTTGGGAGCTGAGGCCAATTCACACAGAGTGAACCCAACAGCCCAATTCACACAGAGTGAACCTGATTCAGTCGCATGTTGCGACAGACAACACAAAGCAACTTGGGACAAATTAATGACAACAACATAAAAATATTTATTTTAAAAAATAGCCAAGGTAAAAAATAGGAATCAAAGGAACAACAGGAAACAGTATGACCAAAGAGAGAGATTGAATAAAAAAATTTCTATGGAAATTCAACAAGAGGAATACATGGATGTTCTCAGTAGGAAGTGTCCATGAAGAGGGATTCCAGGTAAGAGGGATTCACGGAAGTGAGGAAGTTATCAGAGTGTAGGTCACTCTTTTCTTTGCCATCATGATATGATAAAGTGGGCAAATCATACCTACCATATTTCTATAGCTCATTCTTACATAACCAGAATAACTTTCCTGTCTTCTACCTGCCTCCACAAAATTGGTCATATATAAAATTCTCACTTTTGCCTAGTACATTCAAATAATATATTACTTTCTCCTAAATAGTTTACTGATTGTATTCTTCATTAGCACTTTTGCTAAAATCATGATTCAGTAAGTCATTTAAGTTCTTCCCTGTCAGGGTAAGACTATATATTTCAGCTGACTTACTAGCTATTAAATATTTTAACATATGTAAAATCCATTAGATGTACATTTTGTTAGATCAAAATTTCATTTCACTTACCTGAAGCTAACTTGCATTTTCATTTTAAAAATTTATCATAAATATGCTGAGAACAAAACATAGTAGTTAGTACTCAAATGTCCTAGATCATTATTTTCCAGGTTCACTATTTGGTCATATAGTTATTGTATCCATTTAGAAATGGTTCCACTAAAGTAAAATAAAAGCTATTACACACACACACACAAAAAAATGGTTGATCTTATTAAGTAAGATTCAAGAAAGACAAGCATTCCAAGGTTTGGCAACTAGTACCATTTTAACATTTCTATTCTGGCTCAGGAACACTTTAATTTGTGCCACTGTTATCTTAATGCCATTTGAATTGAACAATGCACTTGTGCAAAATCTTATTAGGATTGTGTAAATGTAAAAAACACTGAAAAAACTACTGTCAAAAGAAAAAAAGTCTTTGTGATCATAAGCAAAGGTAGCCCAGATAATTGCTACATTTGTCATATGAAATGAAATGTCTGATTTCACACCCTTGTCCTTAAGTAACTTCAATTTTTTAATACCTTTCTCCACTGTGTTGTACAGTATTAATTTGGCTATATAATACTGTTGCTTATATATGTATACTTTTTGCTTATACTTGGGGCAAGTAATCCAAGTGTTTTCTGCTCTGTTACAGATGTTTGCAATAACTGTGACTGCTATGAATTCTGAGTATAGAAAGATGATTTTTTTAAAAAAAGGAAATAGTTATCAGTTCTATTGATATAGTATCAAGAATCAAGGCTTGAAAACTTAGTTATGAAGTGAAAGAATTGACAATTAATCCACTCTAGAGCTATAACATTAAGTGTATCACTAGATTGCCACAGAAGTGGAACAAATGGAGGGAAGGGGGCTTGAAAAGAATAATTTCAATGATGGATTAGGTCTTGAAGCATATGTATTTACTAAGATATGACACAAAACATCTGAGCCAAACTAAAAGTTACATTATGAAGATAGGGTAATGGGTGATTACACATAAAACACAACATTAATCTTTGGACTAAATAGAAACATATTTCTGTTGCATTCATTATTTTTATTTAAATTAAACCCTCATACTTACAAAATAAATCAAATTTATTAAATATATTTGAATATGCCAATCATAGAAGAACAAATGTAATATTGGCTATTAATTTTCATAGGGAGACAGAGAAATCTATCTATACACATGCTAAAATCATGATTTATATATAATGCCCTGTATATCTAAAATAACTATCTGTGTTGGGCATAAGGAAAACAAGGTTTGGCTTTAATACTCAGAATGAAAAATGAGAATTACAAGGTAAGATTTATAGATATGAATAAATGTGTAAAAGTTGTTTTATTTGGATGGCTAATATCTTGTGTTATATAAATGTCCCCAGCAATTTATAAGAGACATCAGGATAAATGACACACCAGTGGATATGAAATAAATTTCATTACTCATAGTAAACCATAGGAGGATTACCCAAGGTGAAGAGCTCAGGTTCTGGAACGAGTGATGCAGGAGACAAGCAGAGTGCACAAGGGGCCTTCCAGTGGCTTCATGGCCAAGGTAGAAAAGGGAACACTTGATGCTCAGGGATTTACACATAGTCTCGGAGGAATGAGTGGTACACAGGGACTCTCTTATGGTTGCCTAACGTGGGGCTTCAGTGAATAAAGTGGGATTCCAAAAGCTGTCAGGGTACCTGAGAGCATAGTTACAAGAATAAATGTGGAAGCCAGGTGTGGTGGCGCATGCTGTAATCCCAGTGGCTTGGGTGGCTGAGCCAGGAGGATGGAGAGTTCAAAGCCAGCCTCAACAAAAGCGAGATGCCAAGCAACATAGTAAGACCCTGTCTCTAAATAAAATACAAAATAGGGTTGAGGATGTGGCTCAGTTTTCAATTGCCCCTGAGTTCAATCCCTGGTACCAAAAACAAAAAACAAAAACAAAAAAACCCAACAGAATAAATGTGAAAGATACCGATTCTTCCAGAAGTTGTGGTCCAGTGAGGAGGAGTAGGGCTTTGAATTAGAGAGTGAGACATTTATGCATGTCTGGCAACTAAAAGAGAATCCTCTATTAGGCTAAGAGCATTGGCAGGGTCTGAGCACTATCACCAGAGACAGGATTAAGTAAGGGCAAGTTAAACTGAAAATGAGAGAATTTAAGGATGGTTTGGACAAGATCTGCCTAACTTGGGATAATAGCAGGTATGAAGATTTCTAGTAAAGTTTTCTTTTTCTCACTGAAGAGAAATGTCTGAAGCAGATAATGGATGTTTAGTTTGAAAATATAATAATAATCACCTTTAGTAGGACAGTATATTTAAAAGTTCTTAAAGTAAAATGATACATTTCTGAGAAATATTGTTATCTATAGATTTTAAGTTCTTTCCAATGTGTTGGAAGCTCTAGTGTGCACAAGGACTGATATTTCAAAAGCATGAATAATATTTTAATATGTAAAACCTTGTTTTTTCCAGAAAAACAGGCTTTTTGTGAGAAAGACTACATAATACAAGACCCGATATTTCCCTCTATCTTGTATTCAGTAAATATTTTTTTCCTTTATGCTAATTGGAAAATGTTATTTCTATCATCCTAAAAATATTTGTTAGTGATTTATGTAATACTTAATAGATTTAATGAGATGTGTTTCATATTTTTTACATATTCTTCATGGAAAAATTCAAATTTACTTCTATCCATTCTAATCTAAGCATTCTTTTCAGTCATACTAGAACTCAAGTAAACAAATATTTTTGAAACAGATTACTTTTCTAATTTTAGGCCACGCCAATAAACTGTTATAGTCCCAGAAACCTCAGAGGTCTTAGTGCTAAGAGTTGTGTGCTTAAGAGAAAGGAATATCAAATTATGGCTTTTGTAAAATTTTAAAAAATGAAAAGTATTTACAATTATTAAGAAATTATTAAGTTAATAATGCTTCACAAGCAAAAGGTGAATCCTACAACAGTGATATTATTCAGGCAATTTTCATCCTTAAAACTCTGGGCACATAAAGAGTTTACCTTAGCCTGATTGAAAAAATGGGCCTTCAAAGACCAATGAAGATATACAGATGACAAATATGCCCATGAAAAGTTGTTCCAAATGATATATCATTAGGAAAATGTAAATTAAAACAATGAAATACCACTACACTTATTAAAATGGCCAAAATCCAGAACACTGACAACATCAAACACTCATGATTACATGGAACAACAGAAACTCTCATTCAGTCCTTCTGAGAATGCAAAGAGACAAAGCATGTTTGCAAGAAAATTCAGCACTTTCTTACAAACATATGGTCCTGCAATCACACACTTCTTGATATTTACTCAAAGGAGTTGAAAATATATGTACACACAAAAATCTATACCCAGTTGTTCATTTTGGTTTTTACTCATAGTTACCCACCCGCCCCCCCGCAAAAAAAAAAAAAATTGGAAGAAACCAATATGTCCTTCAGTAGGGGTGTAGATAAAACAGTGTGCACCCCCCCTCAAGTAATGCCTCAACAGTAAAAAGAAATGAACTATGAAGCCAAAAACAACATAGAAAAATCTATAGGTATATTACTAACTAGAAGAAGCCAATATGAAAATGTAACGTACTGTATGATCCCAACTCTGTGGCATTGTGTAAAAGAAAAATGATGGAGACAATTTAAAATAAAATAGTAAATATTATGTTAAAAGATCAGTGATTTTCAGGGACTAGTGAGTAGGAAGGGATGAAGGCCAAAGCACAAAAGATTTTTAGGTCAATGGAACTACTCTGCATGATATTCTAGAGTAGATAAATGACATTATACGTTTATCCAGAGTCACAGAATGTGCATCACCAAGGCTCAACCATAAGGTAAATCACTGACTTTGGATAATCATGATGTGTCAATGTCAATGTAGGTTCATCAGTTGTAACAAATATGCCAATCTAAGATGATGTTGATAATAGGGGAGGCTATGCATATGGAGGCAGGAGGCATGTGGGAAATTTCCTTACATTCTGCTCAATTTTGCTGTGAATGTAAAACTGTTATAAAGATGATTCACTTAAAAGATGGTTTACCACAGATAATTGTACCTAGCGAATACTTAATAACTGTAAGCTATTATTCAGATCAACATATTTTCATAATTACTAAATGCACTCTTCCACTGCATGCAGTAGATTTGATTTCCAAATGTCCATTTAGCTCTGATGTTAGAGAAACACAAAAAATACTAAAACTTCTGTACTATAGGCACTGTGAAACCACAATTTGTAGTGTATTAACTCATTTGGGAAAAGCTTTATGCTAATTAATAATATCATAGTGCTTTATGCTAATTAATAATATCATAGGCCAATTAGCTCTGTGTTTTCATAGTCGAAGATCATACTCTGAATCTATGTCAGCCATCTTCTAGTTATATAATTGATAACAAGGAGAATGGAATGAGTGTGGTTAGTTGTTGTGGTTTGAGTATAAGATGTCCCTGAAAAGCTCATGTGTGAAACAATACAAGAACATTCAGTGTGAAATCATTGGATTATGAGAGCTTCAACCCAGTGAATTAATCCCCCTGATGCATATTAACTGAGTGGTAACTGAAGGCAGGTAGGGTATGGCTGGAAGTGGGACATTGGGGGTGTTCCTTTGGGGTTTGTGAGTAGCTTCCCTCTGCCATGCTCTTTCACCATGATAATTTGCCTCACCTGGAGCCCCCACGAATGGAACCAGCAGTTTATGGACTCAGACTTCTGAAACTGTGAGCCCCTAAATACACTTTTCTTCCCCTAATAGTGCTTATCAAGTCTTTGGTCACAGAAGAGAAAGAGTTGACTAAAACTTTAATAAACACAAATTCATAAATTATACTAGACATATAGCTCAAAATAAATGTCCAGCAGAGGTACTCAGTGCTGTCACCTCCAAATTCCCTGTTCTTACCATATCATTACTATATAATGCAGTCAAAGTCACCTCTCAAGCTGGTATTGCTTTATTTGATCATTATAAATTTATAGTGTGTGTTAGACATACGCATTTTAGTGCATATAGTAGGTACATTGGGCCTTCATGACCTTAATCTAAAATAATAATTTGCAAAGACCTTGCAGTACCCCGCAGAATATTACTAAATAAATGAAAATTTCTGATTTTTGTTTACCTTTTAACTTATACCTAATTTAAATTTACTTTCTTTTTATCTAATCAATGCCAGATTGAGAGAATCTGAAATCTCTTGGGTGATTTATCACTTATTGAGGCACATGGCACTTTTTTTTAACATAAATTAAAACTTCAGAGAATTACAAATTACATTACACATACACATACACAACTTCTGTCAATTCTGTCACAGTCAAAACATAGCCAGCTGCTTCTGAGATGATATCAAGTGGCAATTAAAATAGCACCAGTAATGTTATGCTACAGTGAGGTACAGAAAATATTTTATGTGGTAAAAGCAAGAATTATATTTAGATGGTTGGGTTTATGTTCCATATCAAAAGAACAGATGTTCTGAAAGATTAATTCTTGGTGCCATCCTGTCTATCTGTGCACATTATTGGACACAGTGTGACTTGCATGGGCCAGATACCTGGCTTTTCCAACTTTAGTCCACTAAACAGAGGTCTCCAAGTATGTTCTTGAGACCATTAGCTCAATGGAACATTAATAGATATTTTGTCAAAACTGGGTTCTATGTTCAATTAAGACTTGGAGACACTGTTAAAGCTGCACATTTTCCTCTTCTAGACATGTCTGATTATTTATATACTCCCAAGCATTATGGATATACTAGACAAAATGCAGTGCTTTCCCAAATTATTTAGCTATAGAACTTGTGCCAGAAGAGCCATTAACCACTATATAAAATACATGCTTAGGACTAGCGGTATTGGGAACAGTTTTTTATTGATATCTAGTATTTGGTTAAAACATCAAGACAGTTAATATCAGAGAAATCAGAATTTTTATTGGACTTGCTACAGTGATACACAGCTTAATGTTTTTCTTTTTTTGCGGGGCAGGGGTTGGATATGCATAGTAAGTAATATGATTTTTTTTCAACACTAAATGCCTTCAATGGAATTGATACAGAACTTTCTTTTTTTCTTTTTTTTTTTTTTTAAATCAAGGAGCATCTACTGGAGTAATGTTCCATGGAACACACTTACGGAATTCCTGTTCTAAATCCCATTTGCCACATTTGTAACTGTGCTCATCAGAGGATACTATAACAGTTTCCCAGCTGCTAACCTTCTGGCACTATCAGTTTCCTGGAATAATTATGGCTCTGATGTGGCTGTCTCAGAGTTCTCTTGTTAAAAAAGCGTACTTCCTTTAAATGTATAAAGATCAAGGAATATTTAGGACACATGGTGACACTAAAGCGTCTTTCTATTTTGAACAGTTAAAGGCAGTATGTCAAGAAGACCTGGAAAAACCCAAATTCTCCTTCCCCTTGAGCTAAGAAGGATGGTGCTTGATTGAAGATTGATACCCAGCAATAAGACCAAATTGTGCCAACAAAACAAAACAGGTGGTTTGTTCTTAGCAGCCTCTTTTTCAGCATCCTGTGTTTTCTCTGAGTCTCCAGTCCACTCTGCTCTCTAGAACCCTCCCACAGCTTTCTCTCTCATTCAAAGCCTTCCACTGCAACACCCACTTTTCCGATGTTTCAAAATCACCTCCCTCATTGATCACTGGGGTTTATCTGTTCTTGTTTCAAATACTCAACTAAATGGTAGCATATGAATTTTTACATATACATTTATATACTTAAATATATATATATGTATATATATATATATATATATATATATATATGTAAAAATATATTTAGTTATGGGTGGACACAATACCTTTATCTTATTTTTATGTGGTGCTGAGGATTGAACTCAGTGCCTCACACGTGCCAGGCGGGCGCTCTATCACTGACCCATAGCCCCAGCCCAGCAAATGAATTTTTAAAATAGTTTTATCACATTAATGGAACACAACATAATAGAAGAAGAGGTATAATTGATATAAAAAAGGAAGTTAAATCCAAAGTGCCTTCAGAGAGGCGTGTAAGGACAAGCAAGGTAATTTGCCCTTAATAAACCAAGAAAAACTTGAAACCTAGAGGTACCAAATCTAAAAAATTCGGAGATTGCATGGAGCCACAAATAGGGGAATTGGTCAAAAACAGAGTTCTGTAGATCTTTTGTGTCTTGTTATTATTTTTATCCTCAGAAATCCAGAAACTAACAGGCACTACCTGTTCCCCACAAGATTAAAGGATTATTTTCTAGAGAAACTAAAAGGCCCTGGGGAAGAAATAGCTGCAGATTTTCATAAATGATGTGGGAGTAATGAAAAGTCTGACATACTTTGTGATTAGTAGAATGAAGTCACCAAAAGCAGCGCTTCTCAAACTTGAATGTGCATACGGATTAACTGGCATCTTGCTAGAGTGCACATTCTAATTCATTAGGACTGGATGTGATCTGAGAGTCCCTAATTTCAATACTTTCTTATTTAAGTTGGTCCATGAACTACACTTTAAGAGAAAAGAAGTAGATCGAAACTGAAAAAATAAAAATAAACCGAAACTGTATACACCATAACTAGCTATTTTTTTATTTCTTTATTAAATATGGGCACACAGACGAAAACTACCAACTACTTGTAGAAAACATCTTACATAGAAGATGATGTCAAGAGAAAAACCAAAAAGGATTATCAAGGATATGGAGATGATGTTAAGCACAAAAAGAAATTATAAAAAATAACCACTCTAGATATTTTCATAAATGAAGTTCATTTATTAAGATAGAATATGATTCTAGGGAAAAATAGATGTCAGAGAAAAGTAACATTATTCTAAGAATTTAAAATGCATGAGGAAAATGTCAATAAAAGGTACAGAAAGTAAAATCAGAGAAATATTCTAGAAAGTACTATGTGTGTGTGTGTGTGTATGTGTGTGTATACACAAAAAGATTTAAAATAAGAATGATTTTAAAATTCAGAATTGATCCAACACAAGCAACATAGAAAACACATGGCATTTTAAATAAAAGAAAAAGTGAGGGAAGAAAATTATCAAGGAAAATTATATAAGAATAATTAGTCAAACTGAAGGAATGAGTGTCCACATGGAAAAGCCTCAGTGAATAGGACTCACCTTGAGATGCATCAGTTTTACACACAACCTCAACACGGATTCAACCTCAGAATCCAAAAGCATTCCAAAGGTACTGTTGAAAAATTACCTCCAGCCTAGAAACCTAATTCAGTCAATTAATCAACTATTATGGCAAAATAAAGAAATATAAGATCTGGAAAATGCATTTGCTATAAATTCATTCTTAGGCACTTTCTGGGAGGATCTTGTTATAGCCCAATGAGGTGATAAATTTAAAAAAAAAAAATTGGAGGATATGATAACCAAGGGAAAGGTAACTCCTTAAAGGATACTGACAAAGCTAATCTCCAAGATAATGAGAAAGCAAAGTCCCAGAGGGACAAAGGTCCAACAAATCTGCAAAACAACAGGTTGAATTGGGCCTAAAGAATCAAGGCTTCTCCTCAATATTGAAGGGAGGAAAAATTTAAGTAAGGTACAAAAGTAAATGTAAAGTAAGAATAGCTATGGTAAGAACTTTTATGCATTTGAAAAACATGATAAGATATTTAAACTATAAATAAGTGCACAAATAAATTGACAATTTTTAATTTCAGAAAAAATGAAGGGAGATGTTGGAACCGAAAAACACTTTTAGTTCCTTAATTTTTTGCAGTGTACAGCACCTACATAATCATCATCTTGTAATCACTGACTAGTGAGTTCGCTAGAAAAAAGAAAAAAGAAAGCAAAAGTTATAACCATACAGGCAGAGGGAAGAGAGATTATATGGCTGAGTACAATATTATCAAGTCAAATTATCATCTATTATGCCCTGAAGTAAATAGATCATCTGAAAAATCAATGAATCAAGGAATAACAGTGTGAGTTTATTAACTAGAAATGCAGAGCTAAATATCATGAACAGAAGCTAGGAAAGCTGGTAGTAGTTACCTCCAGGAAGCAGACAACTTTTTTTTTTTCCAATATATAACCTTGAAGGGTGTTTGGTTTTGTTTTGTTTTAACTGCACTGACTTTGATGATATAATTTTAACAATAATAATAATAATAATAATAATAATAATAAAAAGAGTTGGGGCAAGGGCTTTCAGGTCTAGGTATTTTCAGCCATACAGCTCCCAAGGTAGAGCCTTGACCCGACCAGTGGGGTGAGCAGAAGAAAGTTCAGAAGGCTCAGTGTCTTGGCCATACTTGTCTGAAATTTGTACTTAGCATCAGACAGCTGGGGACAGGATGAGAAATGCTGGTCACCCTGGAGAGCAGAGTGCTCTGACTGGCACAGTGTGTGGGGTGGCCCTGCCCTTGGCCTCACCAGCCTGGAGTGAAGTTTCTATCAGGCAGAGCAGGGATGGAAGATGGGGGAGAGCAGTGCCTAGTTCAAATGCTAGTCCCTTGTGACAAGTTTTAGCATATTTTCTTTAAGTAATGTTTCTTTATTTAGTGTGTGTTCTCAGAACCATTTCTGGAGGTGTTTTTAAAAATAACATTCATGCTCATCAGTTTTTTGGGGGCAGCAGATCAGTGTCGTTCCCCATGCTGTTTTGTCCCACAGGGCTCTCCTCTAACCAGCTTTTGGTTTTATACAAACAACATTACTTCTGTGAAATTCAGTTATTTTTTTTTTAAGTGAAGAGAATCCCATCTAATTTTTAAGTTTTTGTTATACTAAATAAAATATACATATGAAGTATTCAACATAATTTTTCTCCTAAGGAAGACTTGTTTACAAAGGGCAAATGCTATTGTCTTTAATTGAAAGCAATCATATATGTCTTATTCTCACTCATCCCATCAAATATTTCTTACAAGCCAGCTGTGTGTGCTATTCCAAATAGTGGGAATTTTGAGCAAACCAAAGGAACTGCCTTCACAGTATTTATGTGCTCATGGTAGAGATAGATAATAAACAAATGAAACAAAAAATAGTGTAAAGAAATAAATTTTTAAAAAGTCCCTCCTAGTGCACTTGCCTGGCATGTGTGAGGCACGAGGTTCGATTCTTAGCACCATGTGTAAATGCATAAATAAAATAAAGATCTATCAACAACAACAAAAATATTTATTTTAAAAAGTCTCTCCTTTGAAGGGACCTAAGTAAAGAGGAATGAAATAAACTATCATGAGAAAATATAACACTCTACAGCAGAATAGCCTCATATAGCTTTCTGCAATGATGGAAATGATCTCTATCTGCATATCAAAAATAAAAGACACTAGTCACTGAGGTATTGAGTACTTCAAATATAACTAGTTTTACTGAGAAGCTGAATTTTAAAAACTATGCTTTATTTAATTTTAATTTAAATAACCACGTTCAGGGGATGATTATCATATTAGACATGACAGTTCCACACATTTGGAAAACCAGTGGGTAAAAACAGGAAGGGCAAGGTAGAATACTACTGACCCTACCACCACAGTGGACCACAGGATGAAAGTGCCCTCCACAGTCTCCTAACTTGTCCTCACACCCTCTTACTTTCTCTTCTACTCCTCCATGGGTAAAATGGCACAGAGATCAACAAGAGCAACTCCTGTTAGGGAACAGAGTGTAAGTACGCTGTTGGTAACTATAGACTGTGGTTACCTAGGTGCTGTTGATAAGTATGTATTGTTTCAGTGTTTACATATGTTATTCTTCTCTCAGAATGTCCTTCAGGCTTCCACATAGAGCAGCAATTCCCAGAACTTGGTCCATGAAATCTTGGGGTTTCTCAGGATTCTTGAAGGGGTCCACTAGATCAAAAATATTTTCAAAATGTACGCTGACAGTATTTGACTTTTATTTCCCTCTCTGCTGATATTTGCACTGACTTTACCGAAACAATAATACCAATCAAGGCAACAGAACTACAAATTGTAGTTGTATTCTTCATTATCAGGTACTGGCAATTAAAAAAATGATAATATTGAAGAATATTTTTAATAAAGCAACAATATTACTAATTGCATTCAATTTAATAAATTTAATATAAAATTAAAAATAAAGAATGAAAAATAAATGTTAACATTTAGAAAATAATAAATAAGAAGCATTTACTCTTATCACCAAGGTTTCAATTTGAATTCTGACATGAATATTTGAACTTTGAAAAACTTTTATTTTCTACTGTGGGCTTAACTCTTTCTCAACACTTACACATTTTTCTGAAAATGTCAGAAGTGGTATTAATTAATATGATTTTTGTTACATATGAAACATAACATTTGAAATATTTGCATATATAAGTCCATGAACAATTATTTTCTAAAAGACAAAAGCACAATGATTCATGAATAAAATATGAAAGCTCAAGACAAGCTAGTAGATTGCAATAAAATAGAGTAAGATAAATATAATAAAATAATTTCAGAATATACATAACAACTAACCTGTAGGAATCTACCATTTTTCAAGTTGTAGTGTAATACCGGAAGTGTTATTTTCAACATTGGAAATGAGTAATAAAATTATTTTCCCTTGATGAATTATATATATATGTGTAATGAAGAAATTTTATTATCTATGTCAACCAGAAGAACATGTGCAACAGATAAAATGCAGAACTGGTATACAAAAACAGTAATATTCTATTAAGAAAGACATTAAAGAGATTCATAAAGTTGTAAAATGGTGATATTCTTCAAACTTTTCTCACTGATTTTTTTAAAATATGGCTTTTTTTGGTAAAAAAAAGAATTAGATTTTTTTCATTAGCTTATAATAGATTTTATTTGCAAATAAATTAAAATATGTTGGTAGGTTTAATTTTTAATTTTTAATGTAGTACATACAGATAGATATGATCCACACAAAAGAAATGCTCTTTCGTACCTCAGTTACTTTAAAGAGTATTAAAGTTATGCTGAGATCAAAAAAATGAGAAACACAGATATAGGAAAATTTCATTGGTTCTTCAGGATCTCAGTCTTAAAAATGTTTTCCCTTACTCACACTCATTTCTGTTTTGTTGTATCAATTCATATAAATGTTCTTTGGAATGAGAGAAACAAAGACAGAAATCAGTGTACAGACATACAGGTGGAACTAAGCAATGGCCCTTTGTGGAAAGTGGACAAACAGAAGAGGTATAGACAAAGATGAAGGAGAAGATAGGGATGTTTTAAATTGGGATAAAATAATAAAACATGAAGAAAGAAAAAGCATCTTCCGTATTTTTAGAGTACTGTTTATGAGGAATCAAGGTAAAAAATTAATAAGAGAAAGGAGCAGCAGCTTTGTATTGTTTACATTAAAAGAGGTTAGTATTGATAAAAATTCAGCTTTGGTGAAATAACTAAGAATTGTGAATGTTATAAGTTCAAGTGTTTGCATCACCTCAAAATAACATGTTGAAATACTAATCCCCAGAGTTAATGGAATTAGGGGTGGGCGTTTAGGAGCTGATGAGGTCATGAGAGTTATTCCCGTGAATGAAATTAGTTTCCCTATGAAAGATGTGTCAGAGAGAGCCTTGACCCCTGCTACCTTGTAAGAACACAGCTAGAATGTGCCACTTATAAAACAGTGGACCCTCACCAGAGACTGAATCTATCAGCACCTTGATCTTGGACTTCTTAGCCTTCAGAAGTATGAGAAATACATTTCTGTTGTTTATAAGCTACGAAGTTTATGATATTTTTATAGTAATCATAATATATGAAGATAATGAATGCTACATTAATTGACATTATCTTCCTCCATAAAAGAGAATACACTATCATCTAAGAGACACAAGACTAGGGGAAGTTGTAATCATGATCATCATGGTCATGAGACCATGTTAGAAAACAAATGGAGGCAAATTATAAGGCTTGCTGAGTCTCAGAGGAGGTATGGTCATGATTAGAAAGAACTTCTCTGACCCTTTTCTGGCTATCTCTATAGTGTAGAACAGAAAATTATGCAGAGTAAAATTAAAGTTGAATAGAAACTAGTAGAGACAAAGGTTTCAAAAATAGAGCTAGCTAGCAGTTGGGGCAACCAAGTGATTCTTTTTATAAGGGAGTTGCAGAGGAATGTTTATTTGTTTGCTTGAGACCATTTGATTGCCTCTTTTGTGTAAGGAAAATTATATTAATAATTTACTCTGGCAAAAAAATGGATGTATGTTATAATCTTTGGTGTCTGGTAAATGTCTAATTTAATTAAAAATACTGAGCAACTTTACTAATTATGGTTCCAATTACATTTTTTTATGAAGGATAAAAAGCCCTTAGGGTAATGTTTTACCTTATGATAAAGCTATAGAACAAAAGCATTGAAGGATGACATTATGGAATTCCTTTCATCAGCAATCACCCTCCAGTGGCATTGATGGAGGCAAAGGCATAGCCATTAACGCAAATTATAGTCTTTTACAATATTTATAAATTTATTACCATATTTTTTGTGCATGCTTTATGTTTTAAAATGGACTCAATGTTTGATTTCCATCTGTTACTCAAAATATTGTTAATGCAAGAGTTTGTGAATTCCCACCAAGAGGAATTTAAACTCCTGTGCCAATTAGCTATGACCTCCTCTAGTGGGACTTCTTTACTTTCCCAAGGCTAGCTAGTTGCCTTCCTCCTGAGGTCCCATTCTACATTAGGCCAAATCACTATTTTCTTTTTCATATGATATCTCATCTTTGATTTTTGAAAAATGCTGAATTCTTTCCAGAGCAACTGCACCATTTTTTTAGTTAATTGTTTTATTTGGTACATTGTAATTACTCATAATAGTGGGCTTCAGGTTGTTACATATTTGTATGTGCCCATAACAACATAATTTGATCCAATTTCATTGTCCATTACTTTTCCTTTTCTCCTTCTTCACTCTGGTTCCCTTCTCTAATGTAATGTCACCCTTCAAATTTCATGAGATCTTCCATCTTCTTCTCCATACCTGTTTTTTTTTTTTTTCTTTTTCTCTCTCTACCTTCCATATATGAGAGAAAACATTCAAACCTTGACTTTCTGAGTCTGGTTTATTTTGCTTAAAATGATGCTCTTAAGTTCCATTCATTTTCCTGAAAATAATAATTTCATTCTTCTTTACGTCTACATAAAACTCTGTTGTGTATATATGCCACATGTTATTTATCCATTCATCCATGACAGATACCTAGGCTGGTTCCATGACGTGGACAGTATGATTTTGTGCTGCTAGAAACATAGGTATACATGTTTTATTAGAGTATGTTGACTTTTAATTCTTTTGAATAAATTTGGAGGACTGTTATGGCTGGATCATATGGTGATTCCATTCCTAATCTTTTAAAGAACGTTTATACTGATTTCCACAGGGGCCAACCAGTATTTCAAGATGTTTCAAATGGTACTACAAGCACTCTTTCACTCATCTGCATTTCTCAGACAAAAATCATTTCTAAAGGGCAATATATGTATTTTATTTATGATATTATCCTCAGTGCTAGGCATAAGGCCTGGGAAATACCATATAATTAGCACATATTTTAATCAAATTAAACACACACTAAAACTACTATAATACATCACAATAGCTTTAATTTAAGGTGATCATTCCAAGCTAAATAAAAGGATAGAGTGACACACAGTGATAGGTTTTAGCACTTATGTTTTCTGATACCAACTTAGGAGATATTTCTTGTATGGCTGTAGGAGGTTTGGAAAGAAGGATTTCATTGAGCAACAATAAATCCCTGATCCTGCATTATTATTTAAGCAGTTGGGATTATGTGTTACCTAACACATAGTCAATTTTTTTGTTTAAATATGTAAAACATTTTGTATCACATTTATCCTAACTAGGAGTACAGACTTATGACCAGTGTGTCAGAAAAATAATTCAGTATAGAAAAATTCAGTGTCAATGTTTTTTTTTTGCAATATTATTTCAAAAGAAGATGGAATAAAACTATTTCTATTTCAAAATTACTGTGTTATATAGTCATTGAATCTATGCATTCTCAGAAGCTATTACTGGCATAACATATAGGAAACCTATCTTCAGTAATGAGTAATATGGATTATATCCATAGAAGAGAAACATGGTGAGAGTAATCATTTCTGGCATATAGAGTATGCAAGGCTGCTAGAAGCACAAAGCAGAGAACGGCAAAAGTGTTTGCTTTTACATAAGTGAGGAGCATTTATAGCTTCTGGAATATAAAAATGTGTGATCATAAAAGATCTTGTATTTTTCTGACATCAACTTTATGATCCAAGTAATAGGTTTTAACCATCAGAGAAAATATTCCAGACCCTTGTTTCATTTCTTCATTATTAAAGAGCTAAATGGAAATTGAGGAGAAAATATAGTTAATCTATTAAATAAATATGAAGGGTTTTCCATGAGTATATTCTGTTTGTAGAATAAAATATAAGCACAGTAAGGAAGATGTAGCCTAACTGTTGAAAAAAGTATGAGCAGTGTTTTTAATCTTTGTGATAGGAAGTATCCAGGGAAAGAAGCAAAATACACAAATAATTGCTTATTTTTGTCTCCTTTATTTATTATTTTTATCTGAAAAAAGTAATGTAAAAAAGTAAATAACTTTTACTCACATTATTTGGATAATCTAATGGTGTATTTTAAAGTATTTGGCACTTCATGCAAGCTCAAGTAAATGACTGAATATACAAAATATTGCAGGTAGACTTTTTTTTTTTTAAAAGATGATCAAGTAAAATGTCTTCCTAATAGAGGTAAAAAATTGATACTATGAATGGCAAAAACTTATTCCAGTTGCAGATATGTGACAGATAACAAATAAAACTACTTCTCTTGACTCAAAGAACAATTGAGTGTATTGGCTTTGTAGTCTATTAGAGTTGGGAATAATTTCCGAGTTCTGTTTCTTCCTCTTGTATGACTGGATAATTACATTCCTTTTGCCTCAGTTTTTTCACCTGTGCATATGGATAAACAAAATACCGAACTCATGGGATGTCTGTAAAGATGAAATGAGCTAATGCATATAAAACATAAGAACAATAGATGTTTTCCTAATTCTTGTTTTGCTACACTCCTGACTTTCAGCACTAGTTTAGCCAAGCAATTGAGTTGAAAATGTGATCTAAATCCTTGTGCAAACCTAGAGGAGGAAGCAGCATTCACATTCTCATAATATTTTCTTGATGACTCATTCTTCTATCTTAACACTATCATGATACTACCATGGTGGGATTTTTTTTCCCAAAACAAATCTTAATTTACTATTTCATAAGTACTTCTAGTACCACAAATGAACAGACTACAAGTGGCAAACTGACCATGGCAAAATGACTGCTGGAATCTTGAATCTATTTAAACAAAGAAGTTTGTTGCTCAGCCTCCATTAAAGATGTGAAAATGAGAGTGTCAGGAGGGACTGTACTTTCCAACCAAGTGGCTTCTCTGCTAAGGTGGATGTGGGGTTGGGGACAAGTCTGTGCCACATTGTGAACCCAAAATAAACAAGAAAAGCATGTATAGTTAAATACTTTGCACATAATTTGTATAGATAAATTTCTGTTTTAACATACTGGATAAAAGACATGTCATTAGAATATGTACCAGGCACACTTTTTCTGAAGGTCATAGCAAACATGTCAAGGACTTTTCAAACACTTGACATTCAGTCTGTAAATATGTATATGATCAATAATGTCAGCAGTCACTTTAAAGACAAAAGTAGTGTGGTCCTGACAGGCCTTGCTAAGAAGATGCTACTTGAATGGCTAGAAAGAGGTCAGTAAGTTTTGCAGCATGAGGGAAGGAAGCATTTTGATCAGAGGCCCTGAGGAACTGCTGGCAGGAGAGCATGGTGGGGCAGAGAGAATGAGGAAGACAACAATAGGAGATAAAATCCAAAAGATAGTTGGGTGCTGAACTAGGTATGGACTTATAGGCATTTTACAGCTTTGAGGAACTTTGAATTTAATTGCTGCTGATTAGCACGATTAATGCACTTAAAGAGAACATAAGAGACTGTATATGATCAGCCACCAACTTAAAGCAAAGTAAAATGTTGAGAGTTCTCATTAGAAGTATTCAAAGAAACTCCCATCTCCCCGCGGCAAGAAAGCTGATTTTTGCTGAAAAATAGGCTTGAACCTCACTTGTAAGACTCTGAAGTGAATTCTCAGAGTAGGCAGAATTCCCTCACAGGTTTGGCAAGTCCCTTATGCCAAAGTCAAGGACTTCATACAGGAAATATGTCACTCACATTATAAATATCCTTCCTCTAGTCTCCATTATATAAGGCAACCTGGACAGTAGCAAGCAAAAGAATGCATGAATGGAGTTTGACCAGATGAAACTTCTATGCACAGATACTGCAGAGAATAGCACACAGAGTGTCTGGTTTTATTAACTTAGACTTTTGTTCTGGGGCCTGTCTCATGAGGCTCCTTCTTTCATTGAACCTCGTACACTCTGCCTGCCATAAAGTACACATTATGTGACAGTAGATTAATTTTATTAGTAAGTGATAAAGGACCCCCATTTTATTTTTATAATTTTATTATTACTATTTTATTTTTTATGAAATCAAAAACTTTAAAATAATGTATATGTCAAAATCAAACTGACAAAATTAAATTAGTTTCATAATACTCATTTATCACTGGAATTAGTGAAACATTATACATTACAATGGCTTTTAAGCTTACAATCATATATATTGTCAGGTAAATACAAAACAATATATGCCCTCATCAGAACTGATATTGCATCAGTTATTGATATTAATGCAACAATTAAAAATCAATATAAATCCTGATTCAGTAACAAAATGGAGCCAATGGTCATTGTTGAACAATTTTTTACATGGTGTGTTTTTCACCCTGTTTCATCTATCACTTGGCTATAAGTGACTAGGCACTTATGCTACCAAGAAGTAGCTGACCATGCTGTGGCATGGTTATATACCAGTGCAGTCTGAGTCACACTTTGTATTTATATGTTGCTGTACCAGACAGCTCAGAAATGTCACAAATGTTACTAAGTTACCAGTATGTCAAATGCATGGTGCAAAGAATATGGTAAAAAGCTCTCCCTTCTATTTCCTTGTTTGCATTAGCATATTCAAATCTCTTCTATGTTTCCCAATGGGCTCCACTTGAACAACTCTTTTGTTCTTTAATAAAATATTGCCTTGCTCTTGTAACAGGGAAATATCCATTGTCATAGTATATACTGTTCAGGACTATTATCCAAAACCCTTGAAGATTCAGTCTTGTGCTTACAAAATTTGGAATAATCATAATCCTTGAAATTCCTTAAATAATTTTCACTCTTAAGTTAAGAATGATTGACTTTTTCTTTAGTAGTTTGAGTGGGATATCAACTTTTTAACCTCTCTTTCTTATTCTCAAATGCCCTGCAGCAATAGTGATGAGTTCAGTTATTGGGCAGCTAAAAGTATGCAAAATATTGTACCCTTCGCATTTCTGACCTGAAGCAGAAGATGCACTAGTTTGAGGTACTGGAGGACAGTCCAGAGTTTATAGGGTTATCCTGAAAATCAAAGTAGATAGTGAAGTGATGTTAGAAAACAACTGGACAAAAGTAAAGTTCTATACAAATGCAGCATGAGTGGAAATACCCAAACAAGATTTGTCATGTGTAAAATACAACAAAATACTACTGAAACAGACAGACACATTCCTGGTAAAGCCCTCCTAATTCAGAGTAATCCAGACTTACTGAATCAATCCTTTGAAAACCCAAAATATGATCAAAATTTATCATAAACTTCTAGGATAGTATTTATCCTAGAAATTTAGGAAGGAAGGAAGGAAAGAAAGAAGGGAGGAAGAGAGGGGAAAGGTCAAGGAGGGGAGGGGAGGAAAGGATCAGCCAGGTACTAAGAAAGGAAGGGAGGGAAGGAAGAGCAAAGGAGAGAACAAGTAGGGGAACAAGAAAGGGGAGAGACATAGAAAGAAGAAGATTCCATGGTCAAATAAAATAAGTTTAGAAATTAAACAGTTAAGATTTTTCAGGCTTTACTTTCCTGATATTTAACTTCAAGATTACGGAACAGGGATGTAAAGTATGCAGAATTTCCAAATTTTTTTAACAATTAAAACTGCTGAAACATACTTTGAAAAATGCTGCTATAGAGGATTTGCTTAATCAAGCAATTCTGGAAAGCAGCCAAATCTTGAAACAGTAGAGGTAGCAGGTTCCTTGATGCACAGAGAACATCAATCCAAACAAGCACACACACACAAAAAAAAAACAATAGTGAAGAACACTTATTCAGTGTTTCACAGATTACAAAACATTTCCACTTTCCCTTTGATTCTCAATCCACTTTTGCAAATAGGTCTTACATTACATTTGCAGATAAAGAAGCAATTATTGGTGGAGTTTCAAAGTCTAAGATCACAAAGTATTGGTAGAAATGAATTCCAAAGCTAAAGATGTCCAACTTCCAATTCACTGCTTAGAAACAATAAAAAGGAAAATTAAGCATATTTTACTATATCTTTAAAAATTCAGATTCAGGGGAAAGTGATGCAATTGGCATTTTTTAGGTCAGAGATGTTAAATGCCTGTATTGTGTGGGAAACTATTAGTTTATCTAGTGTTGAGCACAATGAAACTGCTATCTAATTAGACTTTGTGCATGCTAATACTAATTTTTTTTACCAAAATTTTTTTTATGAAATACAAAGTAATATAGGTGATGGTCATTATGATGAGATGATATATGAAACAAAGACATCGCCTTGAAATTTATTGACACTGAGTTTTTCATACTGTCAATTACAGCAGTAATAAACACATGCTGAGTTGAAAATGTTTGAATGAATTAGAGGAGTTATTGAAAAGAAATGAAATATCTGACAAGTATGTAAAAATGTATGTTAGAACAATTTGACAGAATTAGAACAAAATTTTATTAGGACAGCAGAAATATCAAGTATTTGATCAAATTTTATTAATGATAAATATCTAGAAATATATGTTGCTATCAAACATATACATACACTGAAATTTTCACATGCAAAAATGTATTAGGATGAGAAATTGCCTTTGGGAAAAATGACATACTCTTTTTTTCATATATTAAGTTTGTTAATTGCTTTTCTATCAAACCCTGATATTGTCTTTGGAGGTCTCCTAAATAGTTCTTCTAGAGCCTCTAGAATTAATGTTTAATTTAGATCTGAATGCCTCAAGATGTGGGAAATTTTTAAGAGAGATGGTTTTTATGATTCCTTATTACTATACAGTGGTTTTTTACTATACAATTTGGGAAAAGCTAATGTTCTCTTGACTTATTTGTACTATCAGAGGGTCTACTGTATGGCCAAATATCAGAAGGTCTGATTTTGATCATTTGTACGTTCCGTGATCTTGAATTATTCATGTAATCTCTCTGAACTTGGTATCTATATTAGTGAGAATAAAAGATTTGGGTTGTATGACATCCAAGGTCCTGAAATTCTAAGATTTTAAAAAGTCTTAGTAACCTGTACACTCAGAAAAATGAGAAATTATACCCCATCTGATTCAAATGTATGATATGTCAAGATAATTGTACTGTCATGTGTAACTAATTAAAACAAATAAAAAAGTCTTAGTATAGTTAGTACTGATCATTAGAATGCAAGCATCCGCTGATTTGGTGATGTTGGCTACTCTTATGCAGGAGCTTTTGAGTAATGCCAGGTCTCTGGTAGTTATCATTTACACACACACTTCAACTTCTAGAAGAATTGCGCATGGTCATTTGATTTTATAATACATGTGTGTGCACTTTACTTCTGTGCTTTTTCCTTAGATCTTCCAATATGCATCACTACAAGATTACATGTGCGTTTTACTATATTTGAAAACATTAGAATGAACACTAACAATATCATAGACTTATAATATTAAAAACAAACTTGAGTTCTTACTGATGCATCTAATTAGAGCATATAGATAATACATCCTTCTCATTCCCCAAAACCTATGCACTATTTTCTATCTGGCTCACTACCTACCTGGTATAGGCCCTTAGGCAGTCTATACCACATATCCATAGCAACACTCCCAACTGGGAGAGCTTATTTATCTCTGTACTCCTTTGTGTCCTGCACACAAGATTTAGACATTGAAACTCACAGCTTATCAACTGCAAAACTCCAGATGCCCTCATTTTTTAAACTCTCCATACAGTAAGCAATCTTCAAACCTTATCTCAGACAATCTATAAAAGATGCCACCATCTTCATGTAATTCTAGAATTCCTCTAGGATGGACAACACCTGTTTGGGGCAACTGGGTCTATCATAAAACAATACTATAGATTAGGTGGCTTAAATAACAAAGATTCATTTTCTCAGAATTCTGGAGTCTGAAACATTCAAGATCAAGGCGCTGACCAATTTGGTTTATGGTGAAGGTTCCTTTTCTGGCTTGCAGATAGTTGCCTTTTTCTCACTGATCTTCACATGACTGTTTCTTAGTACATATACATGAAGAAAGGGAAAGAGAGAGAGAAAAAAAGAGGGAGGGGGAGGGAGGGAGAGTCTTCCTCTTCTTATAAAGATAATAATCCCATCATGTAAGAATAACCTAAAAAATTCATCTAAGTCTTATTATTTCTTAAAGGCCTAGTCTACAAATCATATGACATTGCAGGTTAGGACTAAAACATGTGAATTTGAGTACACGCGACACAAACATTCCATCTATAACAAGGCCTACACCACATCTAATGGTCTTTTGATAATAAGGGTAAGTTCAAGTAGTATGTCAATAAATTACAGTATTAGCATCATTATGGACCACAATCATACTGAATAGGATATCTCAGGATTCATACTTTAGCATCATCTAGAATGCTCTCTTGAGTACTCCCTTGACTGCAGAGTTGGGCTAGTCATTCTATACCAATTCCTGGACGAAGAACTAAAACTGTGTACTGTATTTGGTTACATACAGTGGATAACAGGTGGCCACCTAACACCCAATAGTACATAGCTAGGGTGTTCCTCAAGCAGACAAAGTGGTGCAGCCTGTTCCAAATTCTGTCCTCTCTCACTTTATCCTGGTCTCTACTCTTACTCATTTACATTAGACAAAAAAACCTGGAATTTAATAAGGATAGGAACCTCCAAGTATCTGCTAAAATTACCTGGATGCATGAATAATTAAGGAAGACTTTTCATTGCCAAATGGACATGATTGAAGTCAGTTTGGGGAAGCAAAACAATTTTAAAATGTCAATCTAAAAGTATGAGATAAAATTAATATATAGATTCCCATCTAAAGGTTACATGGTGAATATGTAATGTTTTTATTTTCTCAGTGGCATACATCTTCTTTTGAGGAGTAATTGTCCACATGGGTGGCAGTTTCATCCAAGTAGGAATCACTGGCCCAAAGAGGACCACTGCTAATTCATATTGTAACCTTCTCTGTGAAATATTGAAAATAATGCTGATTCCTTAATTTTTTTTTTCTTTCCATCCCTCAGAAAATTATCATAATATACAGATTTGGGTAGACTAATTCATTTCACTGCCACCTGCTGGAAAACGATGGTATATCAATGTATGGCTTTTCTATTGAAAGAAAGGTACAACTTTAACAGCAGTTTTACACCCTGCAGACACAGTCCACTTTTAGTTGCAAAATTGTGAAGTTATAAGCCTCAACTTACCAGTAATTGAGGTTCAACTGGGAATCAATTGCTTATTCCACAAAAGGAGGAATGAGATTTATAGAGAAAATAATACTCTAATAGTCCTAGGTTTCTGGCTCCAGTCCTACATGTAAATATTTCTATCCTTACATTTTTTTGTTGATTGGAGCAAAAGTTCGGTTTCTGTCACATGGATAAAAGCCTCACAACTAACATACAGTGAAGGTTGTTTTAGTCTATTTGGCTAAAACAAAACACTATAGGCTTATAACAACAGAAACTTGTTTCTCACAGTAATGGGGGCTGAAAATCCAAGATCAAGGTGCTGGAAGACCTGGTGTCTAGTGTGGATTTGGCTTCTCCCAGAAGGAGGTCTTCTCACTGTAACCTTAAATTATGAAAGTGGAGAGCGAGTTCTCCAGGGTCTCTTCTATAACAGCAGTAATCCATTTGTGAAGTCTCCTAGCTCAGGACCTAATCACTTTCCAAAAGCCCCACCTCCTAATGCCATCACTGTTGTGGCTAAGATTCAACTTAATAAGTTTGGGGAGAGAAAAACATTCAGCCTTATGTAGCAGAGATTCGGTAAAATGAACTGACTACAGTTGGGAAAGAGGGTAGGAAGAGATACTCTGAGGTAATCACTTTATACTAAAAATATTTGGAATTATCTTTTTGTTCTTGCTGGGACAATGTCTTGCTAGACCTAGTGGCATATCTACTCCCTAGCATAAATTCTTGCCCCGAGTATCCATCTGCAAATATTTGTTGAGTTGAATTTATTTCAAAACACAGAGAGAAAACATTTCATTCACTCATTTTTTACCAAATGTTTATTGAGTAGCTATTCTTTATAAGATACAGCTCTATTTACTTAGGATACTACAATGAATATTTGTATTTCAAATTTCAGACCACACTTATTATATTTTTACCAATATGTATCTATAGTATATACCTATTTTGCCTATAGCAGTTGATATATAGAAAGGAGATGCTCCCCACATAAATGAAAATAATTCAGCAAAATGTGGGTTCTAATTTTCCCTGTGGTACTAACTCTCCATCTGTTGTGCTCTAGACGTCAACATTAGCTCTGCCATTTAACCTCCCAAAGTATTGGTTTTCTCATCTATAACATAAACACATTTGCTTATGTGATCCCAAAAGCTTATTCTAGCTAAAGAGAGACTTAGGTTTTACTCTCCCAAACCAATAATTTTCAAAGTGTCGTTGCCTACCAGCAGTCTGGAAACTTGATGAAGTGCAAATTTCAAACTCAACCCCAGGCCCACTGAGTCAATCAGACGCCATGGGAATGGGGACCAAGAATCTGTTTTGAGGAAGATCTGATATATACTGAGTTTGAAAAGCACTGCAAGGATATCTTCAGTACATTTAATAGTCAATGTATATGTGCAGAACTTTTCTAATCTCTCAAATCACCAAGAGTTTGTTCTCTCATAGACTTCCATATCTTTAAATTCCCCACTTCCACACCCCTAGGGAAAAATTATTATGATCAAAACAAAAGCTTTTTTTATTCTTCAAGTTTTCATATACGTCTAATGACTTTATTGGATCTTAGAAACAAAAATAAGTTCATTTAAAAGAGAAAGTCTCCAGTAAGAGTCATTTTGTGTTATACAGATCATTCTTTTCAGAATCGATGAGAGATATTTTGATAATATATTAGTAAAAGTCAGTGCCAAAAAAAAAATGAGAGGAAGTTGGGGGGATATTTTTGCTCATTTTGATTTTAAAATTGCATCAGTTTGACCGGATTTTCTTCTGAAGGTTAATTCGTAGGGATCAATGATAATGGATTACACACAAATTTGAGAATATCAATAAGGGTTTGCAACAGAAGAAACAACTACTAGATAATCTTTTTTAATTATCCAGTTCTTCCTATACAAAATTAGGAACTGATAAATAAATAGAAAGAATAAAATTCAGAGTAAACAATTACTTCACTAAATAAGTAATTTCCTTCATTTAGAAATCTGTTATCCTGTCTCAGTTTATAATGTGGTTTGGGTGTATATTCATTTGCAGCTATCACTAGTTCATAAACACATTTATGGAGAAATTCATTAGAAATTTTATTAGGTGTCACTTTTGCTATGTGGTTCCTACAATTTGACTCTTAAACAACAAATATATACTGATGTCTAGCAAATCTAGGATGAACTAAAGGAATGAAAGATTTTTCTATAAGCGTGATACAAAAAGAAGGAGAAGATATATTTAATTATATTCATGTACCCTTTTTATTCCAACCCTATTTTCTTTGATGTTTTAACTCTTCTTATAATTGTATCTTTATTTTTTTTTATGTAGGGTAACTTTAAGCAATCTTTACTGACTGTAAGATCGTGGTAGATGCAGATACCATTGCTGGAATTCTACTAGCTTCCTCAGTTTGGGCCTAGATGCCAATTTTGATTTTTCCTTTCAATTGACCTGATAGTGTATGTAGATATAGATAGATGATAAACATCAGTCAAGAATAAACTGTAATTAGGTGTGAATGTTGTCTTTTAGTATAATATTGATGATTTGATTTTGAGCCAGAGCAATTTGGTTCATTATTAGTATTGGATATCATAGGAGAACAGATTTATAAAGAACATCTTTATAAATTTATAAAAACATCTTTATAAAGAACCCGAGGAAATACAGAAAGCTAAAGAAAACTTATTCACCCTACATTAGAGAACTCAGGCATATTGCTTTTTTAACACACCCAAACATCTCTTTCCTCCTTTCCAATTAGCTTACTTCACACTGGCTCTATTATTCTTTTCTTATTTCAATTCTATTTTAATATTATCTACTTTCCAATTCTTCTTTTTCCACTGTTTCTAAATTTCCATTTTTCTTTTGTTTTATTTCCTTCATATTCTAAATAAAATTTCAAAAACTTTGTCAAGATGAGTTCATATTGAATAGTGTGATTGATTATTAGGAGGCTCAGTAACTGAGAAGAAGAGAGCTGACAAGACTTTTTCTTTTTTTTTTTTTTTTTTTTTCATAATCAGGAGCATGTTCAGGCTACTTGGCTTGTCAAAAGCAAGAGACAGAATCCTGCTTAAGACTGACCAAAATGAGAAGCCTGAAAGAATGATCTGGAGGAGTGTGCACTCAAGAAAATAAAGTAGAACCAGCCTGCCAGGTCAGTAGCTAATAGCCCATGAGTTTGCTACTAAGGAAATTAAAACTCTAGCTAGTGAGAATGGTGGCCACCTACTGAGAATAAACTGAAAGCTTCCTATTAACTAGCCTCCCTGGGTCATTTTGACAGAACAAGTCAGAAAGCTATTTCCTATTTGTTTAGTACCACAAGATTTGAAATAGAGGTAAAAACATTGATAGAGGAGAAGTTGGAGGCAAATTCTTAAATTTAGCTCCCACAAGAAATCCAAATAGGACCCCACTCCCAAAGCATACATCACATAGGTAATAAAAAGAGACAGATCCCCCTTCCCTCCCCCACCCACAAAATGCTGGCACCTATAAGAAGTTAAGAAGTACAACCAAGATGACTCAGACAGTCTCAGGGGGATTTTATTTTGTGTATGGGACTTAAAATTCATAAATCCTCTATTAGTTCTGTGGAATCGGCCGCGTTTGGCTACCTCTTTGACGAATACTTGTTAAATATAATGTCATGATTCCAGGGAGTGAGGAGGGGTCGCTTTATGCCTCCCGCACTTCTCTCCTGCAGAAGTATGTTTTAACTTGCAGGTTACTCGGTAAATGATCGGAGTTCTCTGGGCATTATTTGGTTCTGAATAATTATTTAGGATCTCTTTACTGACCCGAACTCCAACTTCTAATCTTATTGTGGTTCTTTCTAAATTGATACAGGTCTGTCCTGGCGGGTGAAGCAGAAAGAATACTGCCTACATGTGAGAAGATTCATAGCAGGCTGCGATGATGGGGGCATTTCAGGATCCAGACGAGGGGGCAGGTAGAACGCGATGTCTCCCGGCACCTTGATGCCAAGGGGGTCGGGGAGAGACCCCAGAAGGAAGCAGAAGTGCGGCGGGGACTGCCGCTGACAGACCTTGGCACAGCCCAGAGCCCCTCTCCACCCGTGGGGAGTTAGCGCGTGTGTGCGCGAGAGCTGCCGGCGGCGGCGGGAGGAGGCGCAGGCGCGCTGCTCGCCAGTCTGCAGCCCCGCGCCGAGCCCCGCGCCGAGCGCCGCGTCTCGGGAGTTGATGGCAGCACCACAGTGCGGACGCCTGGCCGATCGCGGAGCGCAGCCATCCGCCGCTGCCCAGGGAGCGCCCAAGATGTGGGGGGACTGGGGTGGAAGCGTCTGTAGCAGCTCCAGAGACGGGGGCGCGCAGCAGCCTTTGCTCGCCCGCCTGTCCTGACCTGCGTCGCTTGCCCCCAAAGAATGTCAGCCAAGTCCAAGGGGAACCCCTCCTCGTCCTCTCCAGCAGAGGGACAGCCGGCAGCCTCCAAAACCAAGGTGAAGGAACAAATCAAGATCATCGTGGAGGATCTGGAATTAGTCCTGGGCGACCTGAAGGACGTGGCCAAAGAACTTAAGGAGGTGAGAGGATCGGGGTGGGGAGCGAGTTCGCCGCCTAGATCCCCTCGGGGTTCTGGGTCCCATTTTTGCTTGGGACCTCCAGATTTCCAAACTCCTAGGTAACTACAGAAATCTGCCTGCAGACGGACTTTCTTTGCTTCGGCGACTCTCAAGAAGAGTTGTTGTTGCACTTTTTTTTTTTTTTTTTTTTAATCAGGAAGAAAATCAACTAGTGTTTTATTCGATGGACCTGGAATGGTGGGAGGATAAACGCAAGCGCGTATCTCTGTATGTGAGTGTGTGTGGAGTCGGAGGAAGGGGTTAACTGGGGGTGTGTCAGCAGAGGAAGGCATGAGCAACCCGGCCAGAGCGTGCAAGATGCCCCCTCTTCTGCTGTCGTGCTCTTCCAGAGTCCCTTGGCAAGTCTGTTCCCCGTCTGGCAGCCTCCCTAAGCCGGGGCTGAAGGGGGGCCGGGCTCTGGGCCCTGGGCCAAGCCCGGGAGGGCAGTGTGGGGAAAACTTGGCTTTGGCTCTCCTCCTCGCCTTCCAGAGCCCCTCTAAAAAGAAAGCGACCGGGGCCACTATCAGGAGAATCCAGCTTTGGGGATATGAAGGGATCTGGGACGTTCTCACTTTCATAATTCCTTAAGAATGGCTTGCTGTCTGCAAATGTCACTCACACAGTAACTCCGGGCCTTCTCGCCATCCCATCTGTCCTTCCTTACCTCCTTTCTTTCATCCTGTCGCCACTAGGCATTGAACCTGGGGAATGGGGCGCGCGAGCAAGTGAGTGAGTGTGTGTGTGTGTGTGTGTGTGTGTGTGCGCGCGCGCGCGCGCGTGTCGCGCGCGTGCTGGGGTCTTGCCACTTGCGTCCTGACTACCAGGAACTGGGACTGTTTTGATTTTTCCCCTCCCCCACCCCACTTCTGCCCCCTTCTAACACCCCCACCTCCTGGCTAGTGATCTGGATTGAAAGGAGTGGGGACGTTGGGGTTGAGATTAACTCTGGTGCTGGCTCCGGGCGGGGCCGAGGGCGGGGCTGGGAGGGGTGAGGTCTCCTAAGAGATGGCCTGGCTGCTGGTGGCGTCGCAGAGCTGGTGGCAGAATCCCAGAGCGCTGTTCCCCCACTGAATGGGCTCCTGGTGGAATTCTTGGTGAGGGAGTCCGCAGCCCCAGTTGCGCGAGCGCTGACTTTAACTTTGAAGGTGGTGGTGGCAGCGGGCGGAAAGAGAAGGGGTGGGGCGTTCATAGTCTATACCCCAAATTGTAATTCTGTTTTTGAAGCTAAGGGGAAGGAAATTGAGGGTTGTTTTGTATAGTTGGCCTCTAGAGATCATTCTCCCTTAATTTCCAATCCAAATTTGAGAAAAGAATCACTCCTTCCTTCTCCTATTACCTCCGTGAACTGAGCCCCACGTTAAGATTTAGGTCTGTTGAAATGGCCCATCCGTTGCCAGGGTCTGTTTTGCAAATGGCGAATTCATTCCTATAGGCTCTTCAAACAGAACAATTACTGCTAAGGTCCTGAGAGCGGTTGACAAAGATGCGGGCATAAAACTTGTTCCCGGTTGCATTGCTTCTCCAGGGTGATTGCTTCACAACTGCTTGACAGATGGAGGGGTTATACATCCAAATGCAAGTCGAAAGATGTCATTCATTTCTTTTGTTATCCTTTTACTTGACATGTTAGGCAGTTGTACTTTCATTCACAACATTATACCATTTTAAAAAATGAACAAATTGGGCACGTTTCTTTTTATCACAATTTTATATATATATATATATATATATATATAATTGTTGAGTTTTAAAAGTGGGGCATATATGGGAAACTTACAGCAGCGTAGTAACTTGTCTTCTCCAAGCTGAAATTGAGAGAAAGAGGGTCAAAATTCTGCATCTGCATCTTTTGTTATGATTTGCCAGTCCACTCACTATTTTGGACAGGATAAATGACAAGCAACTACATGTGGCCATGGTTCTGCTTGGCATCACTATTCTATGCACATTTGGAGACCAAGTAGATACAGAGAAACTTTTAAGGTCCCTCTGGTTCTTGGATAGAATCACAAAGATGTAACCAAATAAATGAGTCTTCATTTAATTGAGGCTCTTTTAAGGGGAACAAATAGGTAGTTCATAAAGGAATATAAACTCATAGGTTATGCATAGCAAAGTAGATGAAGTAATCTGAGAGTTCTGAAGATAAAATTTTCATTTTATATTTTGGAAGTTTTTATTGGCTCTCAGGGTCTATTCCGCTAAAAATCTCAGCATGAAACGGAAATTTATGCATGATAAATGATGCATTGTGCTTGTCAACCACTTTTGTGTGGACATCATCATCTTAGGTTCAAACAAGGAAGTGTACATACTATAACAGACTCAAATCATTGACCATTTATGTAATATGAATAAGAGTTATTTTGAGAGAAAATATTTATAGAGCATGTTGAACCTATGACACCCTGCAGTTGTCCTGCATTTATCTTTTTTTTTTTTTTTTTTTGGAGAGTACTGCATATGTGACTGAATATGTCTTTTATTTAATTTGAAGAAAGGAAACACTGAAAAATTTAAATTACAAAGCTTGTTGGTTTCTATACTCATGACTTGTAAATTTGTTACTTTTAATTGATCACTTTTCACATTGAATCTGAAA